>NC_088423.1:81677957-81977957 GCF_034236695.1 Oncorhynchus nerka
CCCAGAGCACACTGTCTGTCTGTCTGTCTGTCTGTCTGTCCCAGAGGGCACTGTCTGTCTGTCTCTACAACAGGCCCACCACTACTCACTGTTCCCAGAGCACACTGTCTGTCTGTCTGTCTGTCTGTCTGTCTGTCTGTCTGTCTCTACAACAGGCCCACTCACTGTTCCCAGAGGGCACTGTCTGTCTGTCTGAGTCAACACTGTCTGTCTGTCTGTCTGTCTGTCTGTCTGTCTGTCTGTCTGTCTGTCTGTCTCTACAACAGGCCCACCACGACTCACTGTTCCCAGAGCACACTGTCTGTCTGTCTGTCTGTCTGTCTGTCTGTCTGTCTGTCTGTCTGTCTGTCTGTCTGTCTGTCTGTCTGTCTGTCTCTACAACAGGCCCACCACGACTCACTGTTCCCAGAGCATACTGTCTGTCTGTCTGTCTGTCTGTCTGTCTGTCTGTCTGTCTGTCTGTCTGTCTGTCTGTCTGTCTGTCTGTCTGTCAACAAGCCCACCACTGTCACTGTTCCCAGAGCATGTCTGTCTGTCTGTCTGTCTGTCTGTCTGTCTGTCTCACTGTTCTGCCTGTCTGTCTGTCTGTCAACAGGCCCACCACTCTGTCTGTTCCCAGAGCTGTCTGTCTGTCTGTCTGTCTGTCTGTCTGTCTGTCTGTCTGTCTGTCTGTCTGTCTGTCTGTCTGTCTCTACAACAGGCCCACCACGACTCACTGTTCCCAGAGCACACTGTCTGTCTGTCTCTACAACAGGCCCACCACGACTCACTGTTCCCAGAGCTGTCTGTCTGTCTGTCTGTCTGTCTGTCTGTCTGTCTGTCTGTCTGTCTCTACAACAGGCCCACCACGACTCACTGTTCCCAGAGGGCACTGTCTGTCTGTCTGTCTCTGTCAACAGGCCCACCACGACTCACTGTTCCCAGTCTGTCTGTCTGTCTGTCTGTCTGTCTCTGGCCCACCACACTCTGTCTGTTTCCCAGTCTGGGCACTGTCTGTCTGTCTCTACAACAGGCCCACCACGACTCACTGTTCCCAGAGCACACTGTCTGTCTGTCTGTCTGTCTGTCTGTCTGTCTGTCTGTCTGTCTGTCTGTCTGTCTGTCTGTCTGTCTGTCTGTCTGTCTGTCTGTCTGTCTGTCTGTCTGTCTGTCTCTACAAGAAGCCCACCACAACTCACTGTTCCCAGAGCATACTGTCTGTCTGTCTGTCTGTCTGTCTGTCTGTCTGTCTGTCTGTCTGTCTCTACAACAGGCCCACCACTACTCACTGTTCCCAGAGCACACTGTCTGTCTGTCTCTACAACAGGCCCACCACGACTCACTGTTCCCAGAGGGCACTGTCTGTCTGTCTCTACAACAGGCCCACCACTACTCACTGTTCCCAGAGCACACTGTCTGTCTGTCTGTCTGTCTGTCTGTCTGTCTGTCTGTCTGTCTGTCTGTCTCTACAACAAGCCCACCACGACTCACTGTTCCCAGAGCACACTGTCTGTCTGTCTGTCTGTCTGTCTGTCTGTCTGTCTGTCTGTCTGTCTGTCTGTCTGTCTGTCTGTCTGTCTCTACAACAGGCCCACCATGACTCACTTTTCCCAGAGCACACTGTCTGTCTGTCTGTCTGTCTGTCTGTCTGTCTGTCTGTCTGTCTGTCTGTCTGTCTGTCTGTCTGTCTGTCTCTACAACAAGCCCACCACGACTCACTGTTCCCAGAGCATACTGTCTGTCTGTCTGTCTGTCTGTCTGTCTGTCTGTCTGCCTGTCTGTCTGTCTGTCTGTCTGTCTGTCTGTCTGTCTGTCTGTCTGTCTGTCTGTCTGTCTGTCTGTCTGTCTGTCTGTCTGTCTGTCTGTCTGTCTGTATGTCTGTCTGTCTGTCTGTCTCTACAACAGGCCCACCACTACTCACTGTTCCCAGAGCACACTGTCTGTCTGTCTCTACAACAGGCCCACCACGACTCACTGTTCCCAGAGCACACTGTCTGTCTGTCTGTCTGTCTGTCTGTCTGTCTGTCTGTCTGTCTGTCTGTCTGTCTGTCTCTACAACAGGCCCACCACGACTCACTGTTCCCAGAGGGCACTGTCTGTCTGTCTCTACAACAGGCCCACCACGACTCACTGTTCCCAGAGCACACTGTCTGTCTGTCTGTCTCTACAACAGGCCCACCACGACTCACTTTTCCCAGAGGGCACTGTCTGTCTGTCTCTACAACAGGCCCACCACGACTCACTGTTCCCAGAGCACACTGTCTGTCTGTCTGTCTGTCTGTCTGTCTGTCTGTCTGTCTGTCTGTCTGTCTGTCTGTCTGTCTGTCTGTCTGTCTGTCTGTCTGTCTGTCTGTCTGTCTGTCTGTCTGTCTGTCTGTCTGTACAACAGGCCCACCACGGTTCACTGTTCTCAGAGCACACTGTCTGTCTGTCTTCCCTGCAGAACAGGCAGGCAGGCTGGTCATGCATTAGTCATGCAGACACATTCATGTTAGCGGATGTATAATGCAGAGCAAAGGTGTGTTTATGACTGTTGAGGTTTGCTGGGCTTAAATATGTCTGTCTGCATGTTTGCCTGGAGCACTGGGCTGACACAAAGAGCTAAAATATGATATCACAGGCAGCGGTAGGATAGGGTGAGTAATATCCTTTAAAGACTACTTAAATGACTGATATGAATCAATGCACTCAAAGATAATTAAAGTACAGTAAACATCTAGTTAATGGCGGGCTACTATGGGGATATGACCTCTAAAAGCAAAAGATGAACAATGCTTACGTTGTAAAGCTGTAGGGTCGACAGCAGGTCAGAGTGACTGAACATCATTCCAGAGAATGCATTAGCAAACATTACCCTGCATGGTTTGGCTGATATTTATCCTCTCAAACTATGCTACTAGTTCTTGTTCTAAATGTAGATGTATACTGTTGTAATAAAGTATTAAACTCAAAGTTAACACAAACATGCACATGCTTGCAAATTCATAAAGGTGTATTTACTCTGTTATGACAACCCTCGTGGTCAAGAAAGTCTTTGGTACATTTCTTTGAAAACATCTAATCACAACAACATGCCGTCAATAGCAGCATCCCTAGATATGAACAACATCCCGTCAATAGCAGCACTAGCTACCAGATATGAAAATAATGTGTTTCAGTGTGTTGGTGTAATGGTGCTGTCCAGTCATTAATCACACTGCTCCAGAGAAAACAGAGGGTTGACTCATGACAGCCACGGCCAGGTTCTGGGATGAAGATTAGGCCCCTAATGAAAGCAAAACAAAGCTTGGACATGCTAAATTTATTGGCACATTTAGAGAAAGTGGCCCCAGAAGGACACTGCCACCAATAATCATTTCAGAAGTGCTGTTTCCTTCGGCTCTCAGACACAATCTGGAGAGGGGATATTTGTGGAGTGACTGAACAAACACAGATTTGCCGGTATCTCCGTCTTTCCCAGCTGAAGGGCTGAGGGAAGGCAATACGGAGCAGAGCACAGCACTGGACTGGTGTGTCAGCTGCTGCACCCCCCTGCCTCCCATTCCCGTCACCCCGCCTCCGTGCAGTCCGCTCCTGGGAACGGACGGGTCTCGTCCTCCTGGCCGACTGGCCCCTCCTCTGGCCCTGGGTGCTGTGGAGTAACACTCCATTTTTCTTCCTCTCGTTGTTTCTTCCTCTCGCTGTTTCTCCCTCTCTCTGTTTCTCTCTCTCTTTCTGCCTCTTTCTCTCTCTGTTACTTGCTCTCTGTACACAGCAAGCATCAGGAAAGCAGGGACAGGCTTCAAAACTGAAAGTAGAGTCCAGCCTGCCATGGTTACAGTGTTTTTCTCGCTCCCTAACCTTACATCAGACTTTGGACTTAGGGGGATTCTACAGGTCTGGGTGTTGATATCTGTCACACAGGACATAGATAGACCACAGTGCTGATAACTGGGCAGCATAGAGCTCTCATAGGCTCTTTCCTTAACTAACAAATGAAGTGGTGACACTTTACAGATTTGGACTAGATGTTTAAAATGTGTGAATAAATTCACAAAGTATCATTATAAACACGATCCATCTATTTGTTCATGTTCAGTGCCACTACACAAAACTTACAATACAATACTGGAAATACAAATCAGAGGATCATGCCAAATGCAAAAGACTAACCAAGAGAGTGGACATGATATGAGACAGACATGAAGCTTTGGCCTAATGACAACTGCCTAAGTTAATGTGTACCACATGCAGTGGAGATGGAGGAAGAGGAAATGATACTTAAAAAGGCCATTGTTCTAATTCAGAGGCAATCTGGAGATAATGACACTGGCTTCAATAGCAGACAGTCGATTCATGGATAGGATAGCTTCTATTTTTTCTTCCTTTTTCCCTGGAGCCATTATAGTGAGCTGAAGAGGGATTAAGAATTTTCACATTGGGGTTACGTCCTTGGTTTTGTGAGTGTTTATGATTTTAATCTTTAAAGACAGGTCTAGATGATCAATATGTCTAATTAATGCATGATCATAATGTAAAAGACAGTTGGCTGAAAAAAGTGTGGGGGGGGACAATTTGTGTTCTATTATGGTCTGTTATAACACGATACCGTGAGAGAAATGTAATCATTATTGATATGAAATGTGTGTGTGTGTGTGTGTGTTTGAGCTGTAGCCTATTATCTGTGCTCTGTTCACTGTGTCTATCCTCAGTGTCTTCCTCCAACAAACGGTAATTAGCGATGATTTACACCTGTGCTCTTTGCCCCTGGTCAGTCTCCTCTGTCCCTTCCTACTCACCTTGTAACACAACACTGCCCTACTGACCACCCTCTAAATGATCCACCACTCCAAAGAGGCTTTAGGGTCTGTAATGACGGGCCTTCAGATTATAAATGAAGAGTTTATTTCCAAAATGCTACATCCATCAATATTTTTACATTTACATTTTTTCATCAGAAATGAATGTGGGTATCCTGTATACTGTATACTGTGATGTGTGATTGTCTCACCTAGCTATCACCTAGCTATCTTTAAATGAATGTCGCTCTGGATAAGAGCATCTGCTAAAAGACTAAAATGGCAAAAGTAAATGTTTGACGTACAGATATCATGCAGATATCAATTTACTGCACTGAATTATATCATATGTTCATCATATATGTGTCACAAATGTATCACCAATTGCTTGAATAATTTCTTTAAAAGCTAATTTACTAACATTTCTGGAAATGTTTAGATGTTGTTTTAGAATTATACTCAAATAAATCTATTCCATCCCAATCTATGGAATTCCAGACATTCAGGAGAACATGAAGGAAAAGTGAATGTGAAGAACAGGATCTGGTGATTGTCCTGGAGATGGAGGAGGAGACCCCCATGCTGCCTCTCCAAGCCCTGTCCTCTATGGATGAACACCCTGTCAGAAGGCTGTGGCTATCAAAGAAAATCATTCAACCAAATAGAAACACTCATAACGGTGTGCAGAACATAATGTGAGCATCCAGTAACACTGGTGTCTATTTGTGTGCGTGTCTATGCTGCATAACTCCAGCCTTTAGCGGGAAGAGAGATGATAACATTTTGCCAGGAAGCCTCTCAGCCTTATGCCAATCAGATTAGTCATCAAGTCATTAGCAAACAGTGAGATGAGGGATCTTAAAAACCCTCCTTTACACTCTTCGCAGGACAATCAGCCCCCCCCAAGAGATAGAGAGAGAAGTAAATGACATAAAACAGACATATGCCATTCTGATCCCACTCAAATAGTGGATTACCTCTTTGATTAATCGCACAGAATTTAATCTGACGACTGAAATTATAGTTCCTCTTTCAGCGGGGAAATAAGCTTATTTGATAAGAGGCAACGGAATGATTATTTTTTCTTCTCTCCCTCGGCTATTCTTCATTGCTAGCGGATTGTAACTCAATTATCTTTCTGTCAGACGATTATCCCCAGGCTTAATTTAATCTTCATTACTCCCAAGTCATATTTCAATTAAACATGCTATCACAGTGTTAACACATACTTAAACCTGTTATTCCTTCCGTTAATTTCCCACTCAAAGGGTAACAGATGTCATAATTATGCACTTATTAAACATATTTCACACAGTGGAGTGCCGGGCGGCGGCCCTAGAACATTCATCTAATGACAATATGCTTTAGTTGTGATCTATAATACACCGCCTGCTTAGCAACCTGCTTGGGCCCCTAGCTGCATTACTGTGACACACACATATCAGCAGCCAAGGTAAGGAAGGTAATGCATTGGTAGATTACTCAGCACACTCATTTCACCTCGTGGAGAGGCAAGGTCGAAGCCCCTCTAGATCAATGTCTCTACATCGAGAGGGATACCAACACAGAGCCAGGTGGTTCCCCCAGGGGGTTAGAGAGGGGTACAACACCCCCTTGGCACTGACAGAAGGGGTAATGTGCCAGTCACTCTGCCAGTGTGAATGCTACCAGTTAGCTACAGACAGTGTGATTACAGTCTGAGTATTCAGTTAGAACATGGACCCCCCTCTGGAACAGTATTAGGATAGATCCCTGCTTCACCTGGAAACATCTGGACAGGGGAAAAGGAACATGTCAGTCATAGATAATATGTCACACCCTGACCATAGTTTGCTTTGTATGTTTCTATGTTTTGTTTGGTCAGGGTGTGATCTGAGTGGGCATTCTATGTTGTGTGTCTAGTTTGTCTGTTTCTGTGTTTGGCCTGATATGGTTCTCAATCAGAGGCAGGTGTTAGTCATTGTCTCTGATTGGGAACCATCATTGTTCCTGTCTTTGTGTTTGAACCAGATATTTTTGTGGGTGATTGTTCCTGTTTTGTGTTTGTTGATAGGGCTGTTTTGTGGGTGATTGTTCCTGTCTTTGTGTTTGTTACACCAGATAGGGCTGTTTTGTGGGTGATTGTTCCTGTCTTTGTGTTTGTTACACCAGATAGGGCTGTTTTCGGTTTTTCACGTTTCTTGTTTTGTATATTGTTCATTTATCATCTTCATTAAAGATGTATCAAAATAACCACGCTGCGTTTTGGTCCGCCTCTCCTTCCCAGGAAGAACCACATGACATAATAAGACATCTCAAGATAATAAGAGATCTGCTGGTGTTGTTCTCAAATCTGTTATTCAAAGATGGCTTATTGACAGCATCTGCTATTAAACCCTGGATCTCTATTCAGATTATCTATTTACATCTATTATTTTCCCCAGGATAAGAAACTGTAATCTTTCCGTAATCTTAGTAGATTGAAAAAAAACATGTTAAGCATTAAATTAAAAGACTGAGCATGTAAACATATTGCTTTTGACAACAACAAAATCTTCATCTTTTGAAGGATCTCGACTGGAATCAAACTACAACCCTCCTACATTTATTTTGCTCTAATCCATGAAACACACACAGCTAGGGATCATCCTCTGCATCTCACCCAGCATGATGACCCACCAGCACTGTTGCCACTTTATTGAGCCTCTGACTAAGAGGAGACAATAGATTACCAATAGCTCTGTCTGAGACACAAACAAACGCAAATAAAGAAATAAATAAGCAGCAACGGTGCTCAAAAAGCAGAATGCTTTACAAATAAAGAAAATGTCTGTGAAGCCCACAGATAGGAAATGTGTGGGACAGGAAGGAAATGTGCTGCACAGACCTCAGCGCCAACAGACCTGCCAACCAACCAGCCAACAGACCCACACACAGCGGAACAGCTCCAAGGCAAGCCTCTCAGACATTATAAGTGGAAAAACATGAAATGTATAATCGTTAAAATATTATACAAATCTTGTGAAATTACAGTAACAAATTAAATTGCAATATTAAATGTTAATATATCATCAGGTAGATATGTGGATAACGCATCACTAGAGTACAGTATAAATTGAGATATAAAAGTGGAAGAATTCACAAGGCATCACAGTCACAGTTTCAGGTTTTCTCTTGGCCCTCACACACTCTGCCTGAAAGTCTAACAACAGTATTAACCAGGTTATGGATGCTGTGCGCCGTTTAACCAAATCTGGGAAGTATTTGAAGTTGAGCTTTGTAATCTTTACAATCTCTAAGGGATATCCTGGCGACTAATTTTTAGAATCAACAGTAATATGAATAATGTGTGAGAGAGGCCCGGGGGGCATTGGCTGCTCTGGAGGAGATTGTATACAGGCTGAGAGTTAAAGGAGTAGGACAGGGGAGTGGACAGGATGACACACACACGCGCAAACACACACACTCTCACACACACGCACACGCACGCACACACTCTCTCTCTCTCACACACACACACACACACACACACACACACACACACACACACACACACACACACACACACACACACACACACACACACACACACACACACACAATAGAAGCAAAGACAACCAGGCCCAAAAGCATACTGATGAGATCCATGATAATTTAGATGGAAATAGAGAGAGAGAGAGAGAGAGAGAGAGAGAGAGAGAAAGAGAGAGGGGGTGGGAGAGGAGAGAGAGAGAGAGACAGAAGCAGAGAGAGTGAGAGATTCTCAACCAATCCGTCTCATTTCAGTGCATTGATTATGTGTTTTACGTTGAAGCAGTAAGATGGACATATGAAACCTGACTCTGGGAGGACCTATAGCAGGGCTACTGGTCAGAGAGGCGGATGGAGGGAGGGCAGGAGGCAGCCCCTGATTAGGGGTCGGTGTGGTGGACAGAGGGAAGAGGGGGAGGGAGAGGCAATCAGGGGTTATTGTCAGTGACAGGGCTGCACCTTGATGGGCCAGGCGTTGCTTTGTTTGTCACCTCACCAACCTCAATCCATCAATCATCCCCTCTAGACCCACACGACCAATCAATCAGCTGCATGCTGCACCCAGTGGAGGGACATCTGTCACAGCGTCACGGCAATGGCCTGGTTCAGGTTTCTTTCACCAGCCAATCACAACTGTCACAGCAACTATCACATCTCATATCAAAATAATTAAAGTGGTAAATATTTGACTGGAAACTCATATTTGCTTTCAAGAAATGCATTTTTTTTTGCTTATTGTTTATTTTGGTAATTTTCAGAAGTCTTATGAAGTAATTGATAGTAGTAAAATAGCAGTAGTTGAACTAGAGGTAGTAATATTAATAGTGGTAATATTTGAAATAATAGTCTTCAACTGAAGTTTTAAAAGGCTACATCAAACACTGTCTTTCTTACCTCTTCCGTTGCATCTTACATGACATATTTGGTGCGTATTTGCTTGTTAACTCTTAACATATGTACCTAGCTCCCAGGCATTATTCACACATGTCTGGGAATTCTTAGGAAATGGCAATAAGTCACGGAAATGTGTAAAGAACTCTGGCAATTTTCACTTCAATGTTGTCAGTGAGGTACACTGTCCCAGAAGAAAGTATCTCATTTTCACCACCAACTGTGATTGTACATTTTATTTGTAGCATGTAGCAGCTAGAAAAGTTACACGTTTAATGAACAACACCTCCTGGAGGTATTTTTTGATTCCCAGAATAAGATACTTTTTTTCTTGCGAACATGTTGTTATACATTTATTTACATGGGGAATTTGGAACGCTTCTAATTTGGACTGCATGTATAATTATCAAAAGCAAGGCGTGCAGAAAAAAAAGAACTATTAGGAAAAAAAATAAGAAATTATAATAATAAGTATGACCTCTTATGCCTCATTTCATAAAAAAGTACAACACATGTAACCCAAAATGATCTTTATATTTAATTCTGAATTGTTTTCATACGCCTGCTTGTATAATTGTAGAAGGTCTATTGAAGGTGAGTTACATTAGAAGAGGCTCGTCTCTCCCTCAGAGCCTCAACTGTTGCTGCTAGTTCTTTTTTCAGAACATTAGGTTGCAGCCTTAGGGATGCTTTGACCAGCGGATCAATGGATCTGCTTCTCTTGTCACCATTCATTTGGACTGAGCGAGGGGTACAGGCTCCAGCCCCAGCCCTTGTCTGCCGCTGGCCTGCCTGGTCGGCCCTGCCTTCACCTGGGCTCCTCTCTCTCTGAGCTCCCCTGACAGCTGGCTGCCACCAGCCACAGACACCAGCAGACAGCCGACAAGTCCTTGGGCTCCACACACACACACACATGCACCAACGCACTCTAGAGTAGCCGTCGTGGTGCAGTTGAACACTGACGCCAAACACACTCTCTCTCTCTCTCTCTCTCTCTCTCTGTCACATACTCCCACTGTCTGTCTCCCCTCCCTCTGTCTGTCCCTCTCCCTCCCTCCCTCCCTCCCTCCCCTCCCTCCCTCCCTCCTTCCCCTCCCTCTCTGTCTCTCTCTCCTCTATCCATCTCTGTCTCCCTTTTTCTCCCTCTCAGTCTCCTCTCCTTCTCTCTTTACTCCTTCCCCTCCCTCTTGTCTGTCTCCCTCACAATCTCTCTCCTTCCCCTCCCTCCCTTTCCGTCTCTCTCCCCTTCCCCTCCCTCTCAGTCTCTCCACTTCCTTCTCTCTACTCGTTCGCCTCCCTCTCGTCTGTCTCTCTCCTTCTCCCTACTCCTTCCCCTCCCGCACTGTCTCTCTCTCTCTCCTTCTCTGTACTCCTTCCCCTCCCTCCCTCTCTGTCTGTCCATCCATCTCTCCATCCCTTGATCTTGGTCACACGCTCTCTGTCTGGGTCTATAACTATGTCCCACTACTCTTCTCTCTAGTCAGTGGAGTCAGAGAGCAGTAGTTCAGCCAGTTGGAGGGGGACCAGTCCCTCTACTCTTCTCTCTAGTCAGTGGAGTCAGAGAGCTGTAGTTCAGACAGTTGGAGGGGGACCAGTCCCTCTACTCATCTCTCTAGTCAGTGGAGTCAGAGAGCAGTAGTTCAGCCAGTTGGAGGGGGACCAGTCCCTCTACTCTTCTCTCTAGTCAGTGGAGTCAGAGAGCTGTAGTTCAGCCAGTCAGTGGAGTCAGAGGTTCAGCCAGTTGGAGGGGGACCAGTCCCTCTACTCTTCTCTCTAGTCAGTGGAGTCAGAGAGCAGTAGTTCAGCCAGTTGGAGGGGGACCAGTCCCTCTACTCTTCTCTCTAGTCAGTGGAGTCAGAGAGCAGTAGTTCAGCCAGTTGGAGGGGGACCAGTCCCTCTACTCTTCTCTCTAGTCAGTGGAGTCAGAGCAGTAGTTCAGCCAGTTGGAGGGGGACCAGTCCCTCTACTCTTCTCTCTAGTCAGTGGAGTCAGAGAGCAGTAGTTCAGCAATTGGAGGGGGACAGTCCCTCTACTCGTCTCTCTAGTCAGTGGAGGAGGTAGTTCAGCCAGTTGGAGGGGACCAGTCCTCTACTCTTCTCTCTAGTCAGTGGAGTCAGAGAGCAGTAGTTCAGCCAGTTGGAGGGGGACCAGTCCCTCTACTCTTCTCTCTAGTCAGTGGAGTCAGAGAGCAGTAGTTCAGCCAGTTGGAGGGGGACCAGCTCTGGGCCAGTCTCTCCTGCTACACCTACTACTGCTGCAGTCTGGAGTGATTATGTTTGAAACTGACACATGCACGCGATCCACACAAACACAAACACTTTTGCATGTCATACACAAACTCAAAAAATGTAGTACAATTTTGTTAACATGAGTTTCATGATCAGTCATTAAATTACTATTTTGTTTTGATGAAAAACACAAAACTCAGAATATAATCTTAATTCTGATGCCAGATATGAAACTGAGTTAACCCAAAGATATAATTTTACAGCTACATTAAAAATGTTTACTATTCAGGAACAAGAGCTCCTAAATATTCCCTTGAGTTATTGTCCCCACGTGTTACAGAACATATTGCACTGTATGTAAAAAAAATGAACAAACAATGGTCTTTGTGTCAGCCATAGGAGGAGACGGTTTTGTTTTATCGTCTGTGCTTTATTACAGCTTTCCATCTGCACAGAGGTATGTTAATAGCTAGCTGTGACTATTTACACATATGAAAAAGCCCATCCATCTGCTGCGTTGTTGTCGTCGGTCCCACGTGGATCCATCCCACCTTTTATACCAAACAACTGCTGTTTTTGTCACAGGGTGACAGAGAGAGCGAGAGACTAGGTGACACCTGCACCTTACATCCTAGTTAGTGTTGTATTGTACTGTACATATGCACCTTACATCCTAGTTAGTGTTGTATTGTGCCGAAAATATGCACCTTACATCCGGGTTAGTGTTGTATTGTACTGTACATATGCACCTTACATCCTGGTTAGTGTTGTATTGTGCCGTACAGATGCACCTTACATCCTGGTTAGTGTTGTATTGTGCCGTACATATGCACCTTACATCCTGGTTAGTGTTGTATTGTGCCGTACATATGCACCTTACATCCTGGTTAGTGTTGTATTGTACTGTACATATGTACCTTATATCCTGGTTAGTGTTGTATTGTACCGTACATATGCACCTTACATCCTAGTTAGTGTTGTATTGTGCCGTACATATGCACCTTACATCCTGGTTAGTGTTGTATTGTACTGTACATATGCACCTTACATCCTGGTTAGTGTTGTATTGTGCCGTACATATGCACCTTACATCCTGGTTAGTGTTGTATTGTGCCGTACATATGCACCTTACAACCTGGTTAGTGTTGTATTGCACCGTACATATGCATCCTACATCCTGGTTAATGTTGTATTGTACCGTACATATGCACCTTACATCCTGGTTAGTGTTGTATTGTACCGTACATATGCACCTTACATCCTGGTTAGTGTTGTATTGTACTGTACATATGCACCTTACATCCTGGTTAGTGTTGTATTGTACCATACATATGCACCTTACATCCTGGTTAGTGTTGTATTGTACTGTACATATGCACCTTACATCCTGGTTAGTGTTGTATTGTACTGTACATATGCACATTACATCCTGGTTAGTGTTCTATTGTACTGTACATATGCACATTACATCCTGGTTAGTGTTGTATTGTGCCGTACATATGCACCTTACATCCTGGTTAGTGTTGTATTGTGCCGTACATATGCACCTTACATCCTGGTTAGTGTTGTATTGTGCCGTACATATGCACCTTACATCCTGGTTAGTGTTGTATTGTGCCGTACATATGCACCTTACATCCTGGTTAGTGTTGTATTGTACCGTACATATGCACCTTACATCCTGGTTAGTGTTGTATTGTACCGTACATATGCAGCTTATATCCTGGTTAGTGCTGTATTGTGCCGTACATATGCACCTTACATCCTGGTTAGTGTTGTATTGTGCCGTACATATGCACCTTACATCCTGGTTAGTGTTGTATTGTACCGTACATATACACCTTACATCCTGGTTAGTGTTGTATTGTACTGTACATATGCACCTTACATCCTGGTTAGTGTTGTATTGTACCGTACATATGCACCTTACATCCTAGTTAGTGTTGTATTGTACTGTACATATGCACCTTACATCCTGGTTAGTGTTGTATTGTGCCGTACATATGCACCTTACATCCTGGTTAGTGTTGTATTGTGCCGTACATATGCACCTTACATCCTGGTTAGTGTTGTATTGTGCCGTACATATGCACCTTACATCCTGGTTATAGTTGTATTGTGCCGTACATATGACCCTTACATCCTGGTTATAGTTGTATTGTGCCGTACATATGCTCCTTACATCCTGGTCAGTGTTGTATTGTACCGTACATATGCACCTTACATCCTGGTTAGTGTTGTATTGTACCGTACATATGCACCTTACATCCTGGTTAGTGTTGTATTGTACCGTACATTACATTTACATTTAAGTCATTTAGCAGACGCTCTTATCCAGAGCGACTTACAAATTGGACATATGCACCTTACATCCTGGTTAGTGTTGTATTGTGCTGTACATATGCACCTTACATCCTGGTTAGTGTTGTTTTGTACTGTACATATGCACCTTACATCCTGGTTAGTGTTGTATTGTACTGTACATATTCACCTTACGCACCTCATTCTCAACACAGCAGTAGGTTCAACTATGCAGTGCATTTGATATACACCCAATGGGCGATAGAGATTTTCCACTTTGTTTAATATTACTTTAGATTGTGTATTTGAATGTGGGAATAGAAAGCCAGGGTTTATTTTGTAATGGATCAAAAAGAGATATGGCATAGATCTGTGAGTCAAAACCTTGGACTCAGAACAAAAACAAACTCAAACTCTACAAGCAACTTCTCATTTAAACATTGATGAATGACTACACATTCCTCCACACCATTATCATTCAGATACAGTACATTCAGAGAGTATTTACAGAGTCGGGCCAATGCAGTTTCTGCATTATGATGCCTTTACATGACACTACAACATTTTTAACTCCAACAATAATAGGATGAATTGTGGTTATGCATAGCTGTTATTCTCTACATAAAACTATTGCTGCTCAGGCATATTCATATCTATAAATTACTGGAGTATACAAGTACATATCTATGAATTACTAATAAATGTAAAACAAGGCGCTTCATATCAGAGGTGAAACTAGAGTAAATGTTGATTACAGACATGGGATAATACATCAGACAGCAGTGTACTATAAGCCCTGTGTTTGGCTGCTGTAAGTGAAGTCTAAATCAACCAGAGAGGGAATGTATGGGTCAGTCAACCATAGTAATAACCCTGCGAGACAGCAACAACAGCATTAACAACAACACAAACAACAAACAGGAAGACTTAACCACGGTGTCAGCCTGGTAAACAGTAAACGGCCAGGCCAGAGACACATTATAGCTGCATGTTCTACTCTGAGCTCTGCAGTGATTGGTCCAGGTCTAGCTCCAGACCAGGAAGGAATGCCCTGGTGCAGTGGAGGGCGGGTGGAAGGCAGTGTGCCAAATCCCCAGCCCAGGTACTGTAACTGTACAGCCATGTTGTGTCTGAGGTGAAGGAACATTGAAGCATTAATCCCCACCTGACACTAATACCTGATGTATGATTGACCTTAAAGCAGCAGAACACTAGACTAGCTACAGGACATGACAGTTAGAGCTAGTCTCAGTCAGTCTGGGCCATATGGCCAGGACATTAGCCCTTTACCCTCTACAGGGATAATCTCTCCGCTCTGGCATTGCTTTTTCTTCACAGATTTCTTCTGGCAATAATTACAAGACAGCATTACCGTATTGAGACAGATTTAGAAGGAGCCTTCGTCACAGGGATGCATGGGGGAGGGGCTTTGCTGCAGGAAGTAAGGAAACATAATCTACTGTAATCTAGGAAAAGTCGTGCCAGGCAAGGGAGGGAGGGCCCTGATGGTCTGATGGTATGAAAACCTTATGGTATTTTATTTGATTCACACATGAAAACATATGCCTGACCTAAATAAATGCTTAATGCTGCTGTAATACTAATATTAATATTACCATAATCACATTAAGAAATTAACATTGATAGCAGGCATATGGTAGTTTTAATTCAAATATTTAACTGTCTCTGTCCTGTAAACTGTATGCATGTATTGTAGATCATGTAACATAATTGTCAAGATAAGATTATTGACCACTTGTAGCAAGGTTATTCGTTAGACTGTTTTCTGTGAAGGTGTCTGGAAAAGCAGAATCTCACATGGGATACTCAGTGGGTCCATTGTCTGCCTGCTGTATATCTTTTAACAAGACCAAGAAACACCAAACAAAGACTGGGAGAGTGTATACAATCTCAGCCAGTGTGAACAGACTAGACTGAGAAATGACTAGTTCAGAGAGCATAGACGAAATAATCCAATCTGCTTGAGCCTCTCATGAGTTTCTCAGGGCAGGGCTACACAAACCAAACGGTGCCCTAACACAAAGCCAACTGACTGCTCTGCTCTCCAAGCTCCTTCAACCTCCTTCATTTGCAACCGACCCCCAACACACACACTAAACTAAACCCTCTTCTCCAACAGCAGTGATAGTGGTGAAACCAACCCCTCTCCTCTCCTCTGCTTGGCTGGGCCCGGCTTGGTCACGTAATGAACAAATTCACTGCACATTACTCTGGACTTGATCTCTGGCAAAATAGTACTGGAACAAACAATTTGGTTTGTCAACACCTTTCTCTGGACTCCTCCATCAATGTCAGGGGTCCAAATCTAAACAGCAAAGTGCATTTGACTGCAGGACCCCAGGCTGATTAGACATCCCAGCTCAGCAGATTGTCTCAGACAGGACAGGCAGCTCTGATTGCTAACCCGGCCTGAAAATAGTCTGCGCTGCCCCGGGATTAGCATGAATATTTTGATATAAATCGATAAGCAATCTCCACTCCATAAGAAATGCCAGCAGCCTTCATTTGGCTGATCAAAGGTACATCAGCAGGCGGGCGACAGCTAGCTATTGTTTTCAGGCAGGGGCTGTGGGAAGGTGTGTGAGGGTGGATTCCATAGGAGGGATGGAGATAGATCCATGGCTCCACGGCTCTGGTTCTCTCCACTCCACCTAATCGTGGAAACAATCACTGCTTCACGGGATCCCATCTCACAGGGGTGGACTGACTCAAATGAGGGTGGCAGAGGGCCGAACCACAGGGGGAACGAGTTCATTTGTTAACCATTACTGCTGTGGCCTGACTGGCCTTGACGCTGGCTGCTGCAGTGGCCGCCACTGACCCGGAAGTAAAGGACCAGGTCAGTGTATCTAGCCTATCTGGTTATACCTTCTTTGGACTTAAACAGATTTCATTGGATTTGACACGGCTTTACCAGTGGGTCTGATTTGATCACATTCTGAATGGTAATAAGGCAAGGAGTCACACAAACCGTTATAAATCCTTTTCATTTTCAATGTCAGGGGCTCAAATATATACTTCTGTTGTGCAAATACTCTGACTACTAAATGTTTCCTCCTCGAGAGCAAAGACTTGGGAAGTCTGGGAAAAGAAGAAAAGCAGACACTGTAGTTCTGATACATTACATGAAATCACTTAGACAAGCTGTCTTCATCAGGGTTTCACAATATCTAGCAAACAGCATATTACTATTTCACATTTGACACCTTCATTTCCACCTTTATAGTTCATTCATCTAACTGCAGGACTGACCACTCCCCTTCCTGCACACCCCTACCTCACCACCATCATGTCCCAGTCCCTATAAAAGGGTGCAGGTGTCATCCAAACGCTGAGCAGTTAACTAGCACTGAGTGAAGTGAGACCACACCATACACCACTGAACTAAACTAACTGTCTAACTGACTGACTGGGGGGGCTGCTACTACTAACGTTGGCCACATGGGACCAACGTTAACACACAGGGCTGTGGGAAACAGTGGAGGGAATAGTGGAGCAATTGTAAATTGCAAGTTTAATTCATTAGCAAGTGTCACTTTATTTCAGGGCAGGCCGAGCAGGGCGATTAAAAAGTGGTAATCAGGATTAATTAGGAGAATATATATGTGAGGATTAGCAGGCCTAACCGTTGCACTGCCTTGGCTGCCTGCAGCTAACGCCCTCCCTCCCTCTCTCCCTCTCTCCCTCCCTCTCTCCCCACCTCCTTCCTCTCTCCCTCTCTCCCTCCCTCCCTCCTTACCTCCTTCTTCCTTTCTCCCTCTCTCCCTCCCTCCCTCCCCACCTCCTTCTCTCTCTTTCTCCCTCTCTCCCTCCATACATCCTTCTCCCTCTCTCCCTCCCTACCTCCTTCTCCCTCTCTCCCTCCCTCTCTTCCTCCCTCTCTCCTTCCATACATCCTTCTCTCATCACATGTGCGACAGCTCTCCCATCCATATCTCCCTCTCTCTCTGGCCCTCCCTCCCTCTTTTCCTGCTACAACTTGGCTCCTGAACTAGGCTTTTGGCAATAGGCAATAGCCCTAGACATGCCTCTGGGCTCTGGCCCTAAACTGACACGACTGGGACACATTGGGACTGCCTACACAGAATGGGCTCTGGCCCTAAACTGACACGACTGGGACACATTGGGACTGCCCACACAGAATAGAGCCAAGCTGACAATGCTGCTTAGTAGATGAACAGTTATACACAGACTTGAGGGAGACATAAGAGACACATGAGTATGTGGTTTAAGTTTTGGAGACATTACAAATGAGGTTACGATGATCTATTTACAGTGCTGGAGAGGGGGTCTTCATAAATGAGGAATTCCATGTGCAGCACTTGTGTTTATAAGCAGAGAGTAATTGTTTTGCCCAATCCTATGTCATCACACATTTCAGTCAGGCCTTCTATGGTCTCTGATTTATTATTGAAATCTTCCAAACTGCCGGTTATCACTGTGTTTATATTATTACTTCAACATGTTTCAGTTAACATAACCTTGAAACACTCCAGTTCAAGTGCAGGGATGGGGTTGTTTTGCTTGCAGTGCAGAGCACAGCATTGAAGTTAGCAGATGACGCATTGCCTCGTTCCCTGGCAAAGACTCAGACCAAATCTTTCATCCTGCAGTGCGGTCGGGATGGCCTCTTAATGTTGGAGCTCAAATATAAATTCAACAGCTGGGCTTTATTTTCATTTTGCTTCAATGAGAAAATAATACAGCACTGGCAGCCTTCAATGTTTCTGGAAAATCTATAAACAAAAGATAAGATTATATCATTTTTGTGGGCAGAATTTATCTGCTGACTTTCAGGTGGCCACCTCTCAAAGCACAAAAGGTGAAATATAGACAAGGCCACAGCATAAAAATAGCCTTATGATGGTATACTTAAGATTGACAGACACCCTACTGTAGACGTTTTGAGATGTAACAGCTTTTCTACCAGTTATGAGTAAAAAGACGATGCGTAGCACGTTAGATTTACCACAGCTAAGAAAATATTTCTGTTTTATGAATGGTACATGAGAAACTTCTTCAATCACAGCAAGCAAAGACTATGCAGCACTCTGCCGAGTGGTTGAATAAAATGTGACTCAATAGTGTTTTCATATGCATTTTACATTACTGGTCCATTAGGCAGATATTAGGTGGTCCGTTTTTGTCAAGGAAATTACAAACAAGAAAATGTAGATAATAATGAGAACACGGGCAATACTTTTTACCCAAATGGCCAAAGGTATAAAAAGAAAAGAGAGGAATATCCAGAGACCAGGAAGTATCCAGTAGATGCATACATCAGGGATACATTAGAACCTGTTAAAATACTTCCTCCTCTCATCAGATACTTACAAACACAGTTCACTCTGTCGCCGCTATCTAACGATTTCTGTGGATCTGAAAACAGGTTTGGGTGAAGCTGAGGACTTAAATAATAGCAGGAGTGGTATTGAACCTCTTCGGAGAAGATCAAATGCGGCTTTCATTAGTTTAGTATAGCGCCAGGGCTCATTGATGACTTGTCAGACAGTCTTTCCTTCAATACGCAGCGAGAGGCTCTAAAAATCCTCCTTTTACTGAGCCCTCTCGGCTGTAAATTCAACACAGTTCGATACTCCCTCTCCCCTACCTCTCCCTCTCCGATAGCTCCATTATTTCTTCCCATGGATTAACCCCATGCTGCTGATCAAAAGGAGAGCTTCCCTGTATGTCTGGTCAGGTCGAGTCCACTAGCTCCATTAGACACTCATAATGAACACTTCAACATTATTATTATGGAAAAATCTATTGTTTGTCCACAGGTACCATATTTAGTGGGACAGCATGGTCTTCTGGAGGATTAAGGAAATGCTTTAGGGGTTTTCACTGCTCTTCCGCGAGAAAGAAGAAGAGAGGGAGGGAAGGGGGAAGGGAAGGAGGGAGGAGGGGTGAGATTGTCTTACAAAAATCAAGGGCCTTGTGCACCTTTTGTGGGTAGAGACTGTTACCAATTAAGACAGCACGAGGAGCACAATATCACATTGTCACGCGATAAACAGATCTCTACTGCTTCCCACAGCAATACAAATTGCATCACTCCTTAAAGGGCTAATCAGTATCATTGTCCCAGTGCTCTACGCTGGCCTGTGCAGCAGAATACAAACAAGTGGATTTGTATCTAGGACTAGCAAGATAACAATCATATTTATTTCTATGCACTTTATTGAAAAAGATGACCTGTTCGTGACTACAATCCTTACTAATTCATGCTGCATTAACTTGTCTTTGTACTTGATGTGTACTTACAGTAAATATGATACACACTCCTTGCCTAAAAGCCTTTACATAAAACTGTCATCAAAGAACATATTAACCCATCTTTGTTTACACGAGGCGAGTCACAGAGAAAAAGACAATTTGGCCGCAGCGGTCGTAAAGCACCCGGCTCGATCGTCTCCGTGGCATGCATACACACTGACACTGGGCAGACAGAACGCAGGCCCAGGGCTAAATCACTGGGGACAGGAGCATTTAAGAAGGAGTGTCACATTTCTATGTAATAAATAGCAGAGATTGATTTGACCTCCCAGCCAGGTCTTATACCAGCCAGTTTACTTATATACAAGTTAAGAAAAATGGAAACTGCCTCTCTCTCTGGGGATCCATTGCAGGGAAATCAGATAGCCCCCATAGTGGTTTTAAAGGGATACAGTGGTCCACCAGCAGTGTCAATATGGGCCTACTCTGCTCTTAGCCCAGCCCAGCCCACACTCCTTCCACACACAGTCAGAGGAACGGTGGGGGAATCAGAAAGAGAAGAGCCCAGCCACAAACATTTCCAGCTGTTACTATCTCAGGGTTGGATTCAGAGATGGGTCTGAGAGGGGAGGAGGGAAGGCTAGAGGGTTTCTGTTACTATCTCAGGGTTGGATTCAGAGATGGGTCTGAGAGGGGAGGAGGGAAGGCTAGAGGGTTTCTGTTACTATCTCAGGGTTGGATTCAGAGATGGGTCTGAGAGGGGAGGAGGGAAGGCTAGAGGGTTTCTGTTACTATCTCAGGGTTGGATTCAGAGATGGGTCTGAGAGGGGAGGAGGGAAGGCTAGAGGGTTTCTGTTACTATCGCAGGGTTGGATTCAGAGATGGGTCTGAGAGGGGAGGAGGGAAGGCTAGAGGGTTTCTGTTACTATCTCAGGGTTGGATTCAGAGATGGGTCTGAGAGGGGAGGAGGGAAGGCTAGAGGGTTTCTGTTACTATCTCAGGGTTGGATTCAGAGATGGGTCTGAGAGGGAGGAGGGAAGGCTAGAGGGTTTCTGTTACTATCTCAGGGTTGGATTCAGAGATGGGTCTGAGAGGGGAGGAGGGAATGCTAGAGGGTTTCTGTTACTATCTCAGGGTTGGATTCAGAGATGGGTCTGAGAGGGGAGGAGGGAAGGCTAGAGGGTTTCTGTTACTATCTCAGGGTTGGATTCAGAGATGGGTCTGAGAGGAGAGGAGGGAAGGCTAGAGGGTTTCTGTTACTATCACAGGGTTGGATTCAGAGATGGGTCTGAGAGGGGAGGAGGGAAGGCTAGAGGGTTTCTGTTACTATCTCAGGGTTGGATTCAGAGATGGGTTTGAGAGGGGAAGAGGGAAGGCTAGAGGGTTTCTGTTACTATCTCAGGGTTGGATTCAGAGATGGGTCTGAGAGGGGAGGAGGGAAGGCTAGAGGGTTTCTGTTACTATCGCAGGGTTGGATTCAGAGATGGGTCTGAGAGGGGAGGAGGGAAGGCTAGAGGGTTTCTGTTACTATCTCAGGGTTGGATTCAGAGATGGGTCTGAGAGGGCTCGGAAGGCTAGAGGGTTTCTGTTACTATCTCAGGGTTGGATTCAGAGATGGGTCTGAGAGGGGAGGAGGGAATGCTAGAGGGTTTCTGTTACTATCTCAGGGTTGGATTCAGAGATGGGTTTGAGAGGGGAAGAGGGAAGGATAGAGGGTTTCTGTTACTATCGCAGGGTTGGATTCAGAGATGGGTCTGAGAGGGGAGGAGGGAAGGCTAGAGGGTTTCTGTTACTATCTCAGGGTTGGATTCAGAGATGGGTCTGAGAGGGGAGGAGGGAAGGCTAGAGGGTTTCTGTTACTATCTCAGGGTTGAATTCAGAGATGGGTCTGAGAGGGGAGGAGGGAAGGCTAGAGGGTTTATGTTACTATCTCAGGGTTGGATTCAGAGATGGGTCTGAGAGGGGAGGAGGGAAGGCTAGAGGGTTTCTGTTACTATCTCAGGGTTGGATTCAGAGATGGGTCTGAGAGAGGAGGAGGGAAGGTTAGAGGGTTTCTGTTACTTATGGGCAAACATATCTGTTTCTGCATTGTTCAAGAACAGACACTCGCTCGCCTTACATTCCAAATGTTGCATTTTTTTCCACTAACTTCACCATTTGAAAACGTAAATCTCTTTCATCTCTGTGAAAAGTAAAAGTAAATCCCTGTACAAAGAAAACAAATCATAAATATTTTTGCATTGGTTCGGCAAAATATCAATAATCCTAATCATTTATACCATGGATAGACATCTACGTAAGTATATTACGATACTATAGTATAGTAAGAGAACAGGAAACTAGCAGGTGTACAAAAGACTGAGAATCTGAGTGGCTCACTATACGGCACAGATCCCTTGCCTCTCCTACCGCACAGCCCTGCACCCTGAAACAGGGGGTGGTGTTTCTGTGAGCATTAACAGTGACAGAGGGAGAGGAAATTGCCTGAGACACAGGGCAAAATGTATGTAGAAGTCTGGCTTCCAGCTGCAAAACAGGGCTTAGAAACCCCTAGCCTGACATCTCAAACTAAATTCATCAGCTGCTCTGTCGTTCGCTACATACTTTAGTCTGAGACTGCCATTATTGAAGTTGTTTGTGGTGACGAGGCCACACAAGGGGCATTGTACAAAACAAAGTAATCAGCAATTGGATTGTCTCTAACCAATCGGAGTATCAAAGCCAATGACACATTTTCAAACTGCTGATTTACCCACGTGTGTTCTAGCTCTGCCTCAACCCATCAGTTTATGGACCAATCAGATGTCCCCGTACGTGTTCACATTCGGTGAAGGGTCGGGGAGGTACTCAGATCCAGACTCATTAAACTAACGTCCATGGGCGTGGCGCAGTGTTTGGCCAGAGCAAGTAGTGTGGGTAACCAGGCAAAGAAACGCCAATGGGCCGGCAAACTGTCTAATACATAAAAGGGCTCACTTCCAAACTGCATATCCTTTCCTAACCTGCTCCAATCCCTGTCATACAATGAAGCAGGGTGACAATGACAAGGTTGGGTATCTAAGGTATGGAAGAGGCTCATCTCTCCATGAGAGAGGAAATGATACTCCTTCACACTAAACCCAGGGAATAAACAGAAGCTGGTCTCAGTGGACTACATGTGGTGCCCATAAACACACTACCTATTTACTGTCATTCTGTTTTCAAGCCACATGAATGATCACTGACTCAACACGCCATGGCAGTGCCTTCAAATATGTCACTTACACCAAACAACACAACAAAAAATATGTAATTACACCAAATAGGAGCTACTCTTTGAAGATGATTCCATCTTTATGATGAAATGGTTCATAAGAATACTGTGAGGCTGTCGTGGCTGAGGCCTGAGCAGGCAGAACAGAAGTAAGCTGCAGTATGTGGAGAGGAAGTGCAGTTTAAGCATGAGGTTATTTTGGAGGACCATGATGGGGCCCGGTAATTCTTTATCAATAAACACATAATCAATTCCAGAAGGGGGGATGGAACCTTTTTAACCCCCCCCATTTAGGGAAATGAGTAGTGTAGAGCAGCACTGTCATTTATCCTCCTTCAGGTTGTCAAGGTAGCACCTTCTGGACATAGAGTAGGTTGGCGGGGTCAGTGAAACACAAGCATTGGGTCAACAGAACTAGATACTGTCATTCTGAATGTGGATCTGTCCTCTGTGGGTCAATCTACATGCCATCTCTGTAATTCAATGATGACCTCACAATAATACATGTATTTTGACACCTCTGGGTCCTTCTAGTTGCTTCCGCTCACTGTTACTGAATAAAACATGTATTTTTGAAAATAGTATACATAGTGATTGTACTGCAGAAAGAAACTGTGAATGCAGTGAAAACAGTGGGGATGAATATTGACTACCTAGCCTGGTTCCTCTCTCCTCAGTCAGATAGTCGTAGTGGAGAGTGGAGAGAAACAGGCCGGTGATGAACGATGGCAGCAGAGTCAATGAAAAATCAGCTGGGAAGCACAAAGCTCTTAATGCTTCAGCCATATTGGTTGCTGACTGGAGCAAATAGCATCAGCATAGCACTTATAGAGACCAATCATACATTTCAACCAACCAACAACACACACTCCCAGGCTACGGAGGAACCGCAATAAATTCTTTAGCCTGATTAAACAGTAAATTCTGCATGCCTATCAGCCTCCCATTAAGCGTGGGGGCTGCTTTCAAAAACAACATTTATCAACGTGGAGATATGGCGCAAAATATCAGTCATCGATTGTAACTGCTTATGACAGTTTACACAGCTTTATATCTGCGGGGAACGAGCGCTGATCTATCAATTACGAGCAGACCTTGCAGCATGCTAATTGTGCATTTTCCCCTCTAATGCATTTCCAGTGTTATCACATAGGCTAATGAAACCAAACAGATCAATAAATATAAATTATACATGCAGAGATGTACTGCTGTGAACATAAAGCCTCTAATTAATTGCACTTGATTAATTTATATTCTTTAATTATCTCTCCGAGCTGCAGATGGCATAAATATCTGTACAATCTGCTTATTGCCATGTCAGTCATAAAACGGCAGACACAGTGAAACTATTAGCGCTGGACTAGCTTTGTCCCTGGAAAACACACAGTATGCTGAATAAGAAGACTTACCTCTGAATAATTTAAGGTGAGAAAATGCAGGCAGGGGAAAGAATTGATCACTATTTCTACTTTCCTTGTTGTTGTAATATGGTGAGTGGTCTGTCTGATGACCTTCCACGCACAAAGCAAAATTACCACTGCACTTACAATGTCCATTTTTAGGACCTTTCTGTAAACATTTGGAGTAAAACATTCAAACATCACTCTGTCCGTACATTCCTGCAAACCATACACAGCTCTGTAGGGGCAGAGCAAAAATAAAATGAAAAAAATATGATATCGATATCTAATTTCTTGAACAATGCATTTACAAAGTAATTTCTGGCTGCACGTACTTGTTTTTGCATCGTTACATCTAATATATTTTAAGAACACAACTTGCTTTAGTTAGGTTGAACTCTACTAACCTCAGGCAACTTAATGTATTTTATTGTACACCTCAGTACACTGCAAGGTAAGGTTGAAATGGCGGTGAGGAAAGAGATGAGATGAGGAAAGAGGTGAGGTAAGAGGTGAGGTGAGGAAAGAGGTGAGGTAAGAGGTGAGGTGAGGAAAGAGATGAGACGAGGAAAGAGGAGAGACGAGGAATGAGGTGAGGTGAGGTAAGAGGTGAGGTGAGGAAAGAGATGAGACGAGGAAAGAGGTGAGGTGAGGAAAGAGGTGAGACGAGGAAAGAGGTGAGGTAAGAGTTGAGGTGAGGAAAGAGGTAAAGTAAGAGGTGAGGTGAGGTAAGAAGTGAGGTGAGGTAAGAGGTGAGGTGAGGTAAGAGATGAGACGAGGAAAGAGGTGAGGTAAGAGGTGAGGTGAATAAAGAGATGAGACGAGGAAAGAGGTGAGGTAAGAGGTGAGGTGAGGAAAGAGGTGAGACGAGGAAAGAGGTGAGGTAAGAGGTGAGGTGAGGAAAAAGGTGAGGTGAGGAAAGAGGTGAGGTAAGAGGTGGGGTGAGGAAAGAAGTGAGGTAAGAGGTGAGGAAAGAGGTAAGAGGTGAGGTGAGGAAAGAGGTGAGGTGGGGAAAGAGGAGGATACTGGGACTTCAGGGGTTTACATCTTGATGCTGCGGCTAATTAGGGTTTTAGTATAATTACCCCAACAGGGTGCTTGGCAGAATAATTACCACAAAGACATTATAGTGGAACATTATCGTGTCCAGGTACAGTAAATATGTCGAGAAACAAGGTGACGACTCTCTCTTCAGTCGGATCTTTACTAAATAAGGTGTTCTACACCCCACATGTGCCAAATCCAACTCTGGAAAATTACAGTGCCCATTTTGTAACAATTGTAGCAATCACTGATAAAAAGCTACTTTCAAAGTTTCAGGATGTAGTAATTGCACGTTGGATGAATGTTTGTAACTTGGAACAGATAATGTGTTCTGTCCAGCTGTTTCCATGTGATGACACAGTGCCCTAGGCATACAGTACTGTACACAACTGGGGTGTTCTGAACAATCAACATTTTATGTAAGTGACTCAAACTGAACCAATTCAGCTGCCTGCCGTTTCACTCTACTTCATGAAGTAAGTAATATCTGGCATGGGGTTGTGTGTAGCAGCATTGTGTAGGCGACTCCAGACATATAGTTTAGACCGCATACATGCCCCAGTGTCTATAAAAACACCTGAACCTTTTGGCCGCGACTTCAAACATACCCTGTGCACTATGTTTACCCTTACAGACCCTTTCATGTTGCCAGATTCCTCAAAAAAATGATCCTTCCAGCGGTCTGTTAACTGAATGTGTGGTGTCTGAATCTGGTATGGAGTTGTTAAATGCGTACTGCTTTCAGATTATGCGCTGGCTAGACGGATGGCGTCCATGTTTAGAATGGAACACCATTCAGACTGGGCATGGCTCAGAGGGTTTAGCAGTGTCCAGTCTGAGGACTCAAAGGGCAGGGCAGTTTATTGGGATCAGGAAAAGATATATGAAGATCAGGTAGAGAAACAGGGGACAGACAACACAGGTAGTGAGATGGACGTTTACCTGAATACCAAAGGATTGACAAGGCCTACTGTACTGTATCTCCACAAAGCATTGGTAGATAAACAGCCATCACTCCTGCCTCTGTTCAGCTCTTCATTTTACACTAAAATCCACAAGAACTTGAACTGGGAATTCATTCCAGCTTCTAGCCAATACCAGATAAATCATTCAAATCCTGAGTGAAATTTCCTGAAATATGTTAATTTTTTCTCCCTCTCCCTCCAGAGCCTGGTTTTTATTATCCTGATATGATATAGTCACTTTTAAACAATAATGATCATGGGAGGAGCATCATTTGGGAGTATGTGATCAATCAGCCGCTCATTCAGCTTTAATTCATGTAGATGCACACCTAATACTCATTACAAAGATGCAATTTCCAGCCAGTCAGCCCAGATTAATGGGATGCAATCTCTCTCCAGTGTTTCCTCCACACAGTGGCATGCCTTCAGAACGATAGATGGCTTTCATACAGACAACACTCAGTCCAAAAGACTCATTTATTCTGAGGACATGTTTATGACAAACTGCTTAGCTGACACCTTATTAATCGGAGATAGTTTAAAAACGATGGGGGGGGACTATAGGAAAGTCAGAATGTACTGGTTCGTTTTCACATTTCAAACTCTATTAGACTGACTTAAAACTGCAATGAACTGCAGTAAAACTTTAATGATGTGACAATTAACCATTCTACCTACACAGGTACCTTCAGATGCACTGTTACTGTATAGAAAACAACATCTACAAATAATCAGTACATTTTGGGGACTAAGGACGTGACAAACTGGATCGCTGAGAGCTCCTCATTCATACCCATCCTGCCACCAGTTGTATGGAGGAGACTGTAGCAGCATTCTCCTTATCTGACAGCTGAGGCACACATGTTGGGCTGACTGACATGAGGGGATGTTGCCCAAACTATTCACAGTGGGGTACAGCTGGCTGACATGAGGGGATGTTGCCCACACTATTCACAGTGGGGGTTCAGAAGGGTGGCATGAGGGGATGTTGCCCAAACTATTCACAGTGGGGTACAGCTGGCTGACATGAGGGGATGTTTCCCACACTATTCACAGTGGGGGTACAGCTGGCTGACATGAGGGGATGTCTCCCACACTATTCACAGTGGGGGTACAGCTGACTGACATGAGGGGATGTTGCCCACACTATTCACAGTGGGGGTACAGCTGACTGACATGAGGGGATGTTGCCCACACTATTCACAGTGGGGGTATAGCTGGCTGACATGAGGTGATGTTGCCCACACTATTCACAGTGGGGGTACAGCTGACTGACATGAGGGGATGTTGCCCACACTATTCACAGTGGGGGTACAGCTGGCTGACATGAGGGGATGTTGCCCACACTATTCACAGTGGGGGTACAGCTGACTGACATGAGGGGATGTTGCCCACACTATTCACAGTGGGGGTACAGCTGGCTGACATGAGGGGATGTTGCCCACACTATTCACAGTGGGGGTACAGCTGACTGACATGAGGGGATGTTGCCCACACTATTCACAGTGGGGGTACAGCTGGCTGACATGAGGGGATGTTGCCCACACTATTCACAGTGGGGGTACAGCTGGCTGACATGAGGGGATGTCTCCCACACTATTCACAGTGGGGGCACAGCTGGCTGACTTGAGGGGATGTTGCCCACACTATTCACAGTGGGGGTACAGCTGACTGACATGAGGGGATGTTGCCCACACTATTCACAGTGGGGGTACAGCTGACTGACATGAGGGGATGTCTCCCACACTATTCACAGTGGGGGTACAGCTGGCTGACATGAGGGGATGTCTCCCACACTATTCACAGTGGGGGTACAGCTGACTGACATGAGGGGATGTCTCCCACACTATTCACAGTGGGGGTACAGCTGGCTGACATGAGGGGATGTCTCCCACACTATTCACAGTGGGGGTACAGCTGACTGACATGAGGGGATGTTGCCCACACTATTCACAGTGGGGGTACAGCTGGCTGACATGAGGGGATGTTGCCCACACTATTCACAGTGGGGGTACAGCTGGCTGACATGAGGGGATGTTGCCCACACTATTCACAGTGGGGGTACAGCTGGGTGGCATCCTGACTATGTCAG
Organism: Oncorhynchus nerka; assembly: GCF_034236695.1. NCBI lineage: Eukaryota > Metazoa > Chordata > Actinopteri > Salmoniformes > Salmonidae > Oncorhynchus > Oncorhynchus nerka. The sequence continues at coordinate 81,706,639 of NC_088423.1, forward strand.
TTTCAGTTAGAAGATTTCATTTCATTTCCTGTATACCTTTAACACACAGGTATATTTTTTATTAAACATTGTTATTTAAATATAAAATATGAAATAGACATTTATTAATTCAAAGATGTATTATTTCAAGCATAAGTAATTATTTCATAACATTACACTAATTTTATGTGTTAAATGTCAAATCCTGTCTTTCTTTCCAAATCACTGCAAGAGAAACATAAGGCTTACAGAAACATTAAAAACAAGTACGGGACAGAGAAAGAGATCGAGATGAAGAGCTTGACAAGAGACAGACGAGGAAGGTGACCAAGAGACAGAGAGAGAGAGAGGCAGGGGTGAGGAAGCAGAGAATGGGAGTTGAGGCAGGATGAACTGTGCAGTCAGGCTGTCAGGCAGGCAGTCAGGCAGTCAGTCAGGCAGTCAGGTAGTAAGTCAGTCAGGCAGGCCCACTCTGGCGGCCTGGAGAACACTATAAGCTGTGCATTTTAATAGAGATATTTCTAGTCCCTAATAGTCATTTTCCTTGTGATGTGCAGCTTTGATTTCACTCTTATCAGCCGAGGCTCTCGGTGTAGCTGAGAAGGGTATTACTGAGTGTGCCCTCTAGAGCTCCAGGTAGCTCCAGGAGGTACAGTGGAGGAGGTATAGTAGAGAGACTGGAGACTCTGGGGCACAGCGCTCATAGTGGGAACAGGCGTGGCCAGCCCAGCCTCGGCCCTTCATAGGCCCTCCCCTCCCCTCTGCAGCCCAGCCCAGCCGTCCGTTTTCTGACCATTAATTGGGTTTGGTGCTGGAATCCCCTTCTCACGGAGCACGTAGTTAGGCTCACTCACACCCAACCAGCCGGCATCCAGTCAGCCAGGCAGGCAGCTGTGAAGACAAGCGTGTTTAGCAGCAACAATTATGATAATTGCTGGGGAGCACTCAGCTGAGGGAATAAGCAGATCTGATTAAGAGCCCTTCTGCATGATCAAATATTAATCTGATGTGTCTTCACCCCGACCTGCCTGGAACATAAGAGGCTCTTATGGTCTTATGCATTAACAGATTTAGCACAGGCTGAACTCATAGCACCTAATAATATTGGACAGGGCAAGTCAGAGGCAGTAAAGAGATCTTCCAGGAACTGAATCTCCTTACAATAAACAACAGAGTAAAAATAGCACTGGAAAATAATGAGGATAAGCTTTATATGACAGTTCAATTATTTTAAACTAGCTATGACAGTAAATACCTATTAAATAAGATTCCAAGAAAGACCTGTTGGTTTTGTACAGATAATTTGGCTAAACTTTTTACTGAACAATACGTCCTAAAAGGTTCCCCAAGCAGGTGCTGCCCTCTGCAACACTCATAGTTCATGGCTTAGGTTGTATGCTCTTCCTGATTATCCTCCTGGATAAGAGATAAGAATAAGATTTAGCTATGCATGTACCTCATAGACTTTTAATACACATTAATGACAAGATTCAATCTATAGAAATCATTTATAAAATGTAAAAAAAAAAATAAAAAAAGATTAATCAGCAGCATCAGCAAAGGATGACAGAAAGAAGAAGAAGAAACACTGAGTGTTCAGAAAACATTTGAATATATTGTCACCTGATTACAATGCAAGTGGCGTGCTACAGTCAGCATCCACAATTCTCAACATTCGTGCATCACATCAAACAGCATCATAACCAAACAGGATAATAACAAACCTTTCATGTAAAACACCCAGATTTGACATGCACACGATAAATCTACAGTATTGTAACACAGATTAGTTCCCTAATAATTACTGAGCACTTCATGGTTTACGACACTAGCATTTAAGTTTATGTTAGCAATTCAAGAGCTTGGGACTATAATGTTCTATTTGCAAAAAAATATGATTCTGAGATCATTTGGTTTAAAGTGCCGATCCCTCATTGGTTTAAAATTGTCAGCGATTTGTATCTTGTATTCTTTTGAACTTAACATGAATTGGGTTTTTGGAGTATTATATAGGTAGAGAACAGTGAACAGAACAATGCTATGTCAGTAACAACATTTTTACAAAAAGCAGATAGAACCTTATAGTCCCAAACTTTCGAAAAATGGATGGTCAATCACACAGATTAGTTCCCAAATAATTACTGAGCACATCATGGTGTACAACTATAGCGTTTAGGTTTCTGTGAGCAATTATGGATGGTCAGTCACTAACATTTTTAGTTTGAGTTGCTATCTGGCATCATTTATTTCTATGCTATTCTCTTGCCCTCATGCCCCGTCAGAGTTTTAAAGGCTATGCATGGAATAGACAAAATCCAGTCTGCTCTACTGCTAGACAGCGATCGACTGGCAGCTAAAGCAGATTAGGATGATATTAAATCAAAACAAATGCCTGGCATTTAACAACACAAAAAAGCTTGAAAGAATCATAGGATTATATCTCTGGATTATTATAACTCCTCTCCCCCTCGCAGCTCAGAGACAACATGGGGGAGACCAGCAGATTAACTCATCTACTTTAATCTACAAAGCATATTTAAATCAAAATAGATTGTGTAAATAAGAAAGATAAGGCTTATTCAACACATATAATCTTAATTCAAAACATATTGTTTGCTCTATTGAGCATCAGAACAACAGATGTCCCTGACCTCGTCATACATGGGATGAACATGCTTTAACCAATGGCCTCATATGACTCTGCTAGACAGTACATGTAATGTAATGTACCACTGAACACATGCCGACCACAGGATGAGCCAAATACAATCTCTTTCTTATCATCAATAAATAAATATATCTCTAGTTTGGATCTGCGAGGGACATTTGAATGTTCTCATAGAACAGAAACACAAAATGGGTCTGGCGAAAACAAAATGTTAAAGTTAAAGGGATACTTCACACAAATTACAAAATTACACATTGGTTTCCTTACCCTGTAAGCAGTCTATGGACAAGGTATGACAGCAATCCATGTTTAGGTTTAGTTTCCCCGGCACTACTTCCACATTCTAATGTTTTAGCATTTGTGGCACAAATCCCATTCAAGTCATGGGACCAATATTAGCATTTTCACGCATCATTTTCAAAACCTCTATACTTTATTAAGCTTCACAATCAATTGTATATAATTTAAAAAATGCTGAATTAGTAAAAACATTAGCATGTGGAAACAGTTCCAGGGAAACTAAACCAAATATGGATTGCTGTCATAACTTGCCCATAGACTGCTTGCATGGTAAGGAAACCAATGTATAATTTTGTAATTTAAGATACCTATCTCTTTGACTATATACAGTACCAGGCAACATTTTGGACACACCTACTCATTCCAGAGTTTTTCTTTTTTTTACTATTTTCTACATTGTAGAATAATGACCTGGCCTCCACAATCACCCGACCTCACCCCAAGTGAGATGGTTTGGGATGAGTTGAATCACATAGTGAAGGAATAGCAGCCAACAATTGCTCAGCATATGTGGGAACTCCTTCAAGACTGTTGGAAAAGCATTCCAGGTGATGCTGGTTAAGACAATGCCAAGAGTGTGCAAAGCTGTCATCAAGGCAAAGGGTGGCTACTTTGAAGACAATGATTTGTTTAACACTTTTTTGGTTACTACATGATTCCATATGTGTTATTTCATAGTTTTGATGTGTTCACTATTATTCTACAATGTACAAAATAGTAAAAAACTATATAAATATACGCATAGGATGAGGACTCTCTGCTAGAACTCTTTGATTATCCCACAAATATGTTTCTCCGAAAATATAGGTTGTGAAATAGTTTTTGTCCAAGTGATAAATTCTAGTGATTTGGTCAGCAACTCGTTGATTACCCCCAATATAATCTTATTACAGAGCCAAAGGAGTTACATTTTTATTTGATTGTATTTGACAAATCAATTCGCTTTTTTAAAAACATTTTTTAACACTTGTGATACTGTGCTATGCTGCAATCCAATGAAATCACAGATTTGTTTACAAATGCCACTTTTCTTTCTCAGAGAGAGAATGATCCTGACTAATACGCCATTATCCCAGATGCTTGTGTTGCGTTCGAATAAAAAGTAAAGCAACTCAACGCTAGTTATTTCAGTAAAAATTGGCTGCCAGAGGTACTGAAACACAATATGACCACGGTGAGAGAATGCATGTAAATACAGTGGGATACAGGCCAGGGATATTGAACCGACTTTGAGAAGGAGCCATATACAAACAAGTCTGAACATGTGAAACAGACTAAAGCAATGAAAGGCCACCACCCCATATTATTTTCCAAATAAAGTTGCAAGGTAGAGAGACCCTAATTTTTAAGTGGAATTCCGACTGAAATGTTGGAAACCAGATTTATTTACTACAATAAATATGTCAAACATATATTTTCTTTTTAGATGTTATTTGCTATGGTTCAACAAACACTAAATTCAGGTCTTTCAACATAGTACAATAACTGTCTATTTCTGTTTTACTTTCATCTAATGATATGGCTACAATATATCATGCAACTGATGTGTAAAAGTTCAGTAAATTGGGATAGAAGGTTAGAAATAAAGAAAATGTATCCTTTGCTGTTGACACTTCTGCACATCTCATAATTCTCTGTGGTTTGTCCAATTTGCTTTACAAACGACAGCATAAAACTAAGCAGACTTTGTGTTGTTAGCTTCTTTTCAGTTCAATAAAATAATATTTAAAAAGAAATGAAAAGCTAATTGGGAACGGCTACAAACCTGCCAGAGACGGCTGGTGTTAATGTGCATTTTCCAACTACTTTGTGACAGACAAAAACGTAGCAGTGTGCCTATGGACTCCTTAGTTGTGATTCTCTTTGGAAGTGGTGTTCACTACTACACAGGTGCTCTACCTGTGCTCTGCTGTAGCAGCAAGGTGTAACACAGTAGTTCCCCCAATCCATCTACTCTGCCCTGCACAACACTACCCTGGTCACCGTTGTGTAAATACTGGATCAACAGAGCTCCACAGGACCATGCAACACCACTCAACACAATTGACATGACAAAGCCAACTAGAAACCATGGGGCAGTGTCCTATCCTACAGCAGCACCCTGGGGTGAGGAGGAACTAACTCATTACAACCTCATGACTAGATAGGATATAATGGCACACACACACACACAGGCAAGCATTAGCACACTTATTCTAACCACAGCGTGGGCGTCTACACACAGTAACACACTGACTAACACAAAAACAAACTGACATCCACTCTTGTCATGTCAGAATCATTTGATTCCAAGGTTGGTGATTGTCAAATATGTGTATGTTCACATTCAACCCCTTGAATAATGATTCTATATTTATAGTGAAATACAAAATATTGAATACATATATGAATGTAATGTGTATTGTCAATGCAATTTATCTTTCTGTTAATGTCATACTTTTTACATTATTTTCACACCTACAGTATTCAGTCTAATCCACACCCATCAATGGATAAACATGCATGATTGTGTTTATCTACAATGAACAATAATAAACACTCACAATATGAGTAAAAAAACTATAAACACCTCTATAAAGTTAACATGATGTTCATATTCTATGTTATTCTCTATTCTATTCTACGGAATGTGCACCCCCAAAAAAACATATTGACATGAAATTGGGAGAATGAGGTCATGTATTTGTCTAGTGAAAACAAACTGTCCTTTGGACAGAGAGAGCAGGGCCTTCTGTCAGTCTGTGGTCATTCCCCTGCCCAATATAAACACAGAAAGGGAGACCAGATTGAGTTTCTTTACGACACGCTGTATGCACCCTGACGCCCCTGACTGACTGACTGACCAGTGTGAGTGACCACAGTTTATCTGCCTGGCTGTGAGAGCGGAGGAGGGGAGTCCTCCTCACTGACTGCCCCAGCCCGAGTGACCATATCAGGGTGGGTGAAACACATTCTGCCCAGCCAATCTGAACAGGCTGTGTAGACAGAGAGACATACAGACCACCTCTCGTCCTCTCCACTATGTCTCTCGCTGTGTCCTGTCCTACAATTGGATTATTGCACTCCCTGTCCCTTCCAATTCTAGACAGCTCTCATAGATTTAATATGCCAGTGGAATTTGGTATCTGAGTTAATTTAGATGTAAACCTCATGACATGTGGCTTGTGACATCCTGTCTGTCTGTAGAAACAGAGTCATTAACTCTTTGTGTGCTCATTAATGCCTTTCTGTTTAAGCAGAGCTGAGGAAAGCTGAGTTGGACGAAAATAAAAGACAAAGCAGGTATTATTGCTTTTCATTTTTCTTTGACATCATAATTCATATGATAGTAGGTGTATCAGTACAGTAGAGACATACTGAGGCACATGAATGCTCTTCAGAGCCCCACCCTGCAATGGCGGAATCTGAACACGAAATGGCATTAGCATAAATTCTGAGGATGTACTTTACAGTTTAATCAATCCAAATCTGCTTCATTTTAATCTTCATAATCCTATGTTTATATTCTATTAAATGATAAATCAAGTACTGTCAAATCCACAGCGGAAACTTGGTGACAACAATCTTGTTCTGCACAGACAGACAGGAAAGTAGATCAGAGTACTCTTCAGATGGAACCTAGATCTGAAGTAGCTACTGAGGAAAGCCAAGCCAATCAAAGAATGTCACGGGAGGTGTACTGTTCATACAAATACTGGGATGTTTTGTTTCCACAGTCTAACATGTAATCACACTCATCAGCAGCACTCTGACATGGATACTGTAATTCTGCTGGAGAGAGGAAAGTCTGCCTTTCCATGACTTAGAGAATGTGTTTATCATAGTTTTCTTGATAAAACAAATAGAAAACCATTTGTGCTGTGTTATTGTGAATTTGCTATTTACGTATTTTTTTTTACACAGGAATGATACTAAAATGGCCTGTATTTCCTGAACTTAACATGTCTTGAGTGGTAAACTAACAATATTACTGATGGATGATTAGCAATTTCATACTTATACATTTACAATAACATTTACATTTACAATAAAATATACATATTTTACACTTATATTTGGCTGAAAATATAAAGAATATATAAATAAAAGGTACTTAATGAAGGTTAACTGATGAGGATACAGTAACAGTTACATAAGTTGAATGTAACTGTTACATTCAACTGTCTTTGCAGAACACCCTTTCAATGGAAAGTACACAATGAATATGAATCTATCAATTTCAATGTAAGTACATTTTAAAATACTTTTGAATTGAATAATTTATAACTTTAAAAGTATATTTGTTATTATTGATATTATTATTACAACTATTTCCTATTATCACCAATTCTAGCAGCATTTTTACTATAACTATTATTAGCGGTAACATGACTTCCAGTGGCATGCACATGGAGCCTGGCCAGGCAGGTGCATGCTGCTAGCCCACAGTGTGGTATCAGGTATCCCCTTGGCCTTTCCCATTTGTCATGCTGAATGAGTGGTCTGCCTGACTGCACTTTCTCATTCCCTTTCCTCCCAGGCTGTACTGAGGCCCTACCACCCACTGTAACGCTGTCATTTCTTCAACCCCTTTCCATTCACATCAAGTGTGAGCAATAATGCTCTCTCACATTCCTGTTCTCAATGGCTTACACGCTATGCCCTCTCTGCTCTGAACAGACCTACCTCACTCTTACAGGGTACAGACAAATTACTCCACATGAAAATTGAAATTGTGTCACAACAATTTAAAACAGACATAAAAGTCATACAAGTAAGGATATCAAACATTTTAACTACTGACAGATTTGTATGAAAAAGCAAATGATATCATCAATGAACATAAATGAACATAAAATATAATTTATAATATTATTATTACAATACTATGTTAAATATTTCACATGACAAATCCTAGCTAAATAACATCTATATTCCATCTGACAACAAGGCCCAGTGGCTGATGGCCTGATGTTCAGCTTAATCATTAGCCCTTAATATGAACAACCAGCATGCTCTCCTCTCTCCTCAGCCCAGACACCTCTCCTCTGTGTGCTTATAAAAAATGTAAGTTAGTCAGTCAGTGCTGCTCTTACTTACATCCATAATGCCACTCAGCGCAGCCTCTCTACAGAGCTCTGATCTTTAGCCCATGCAGAACATCCTACCAGCTACGTTACGTTCCATCAGAGTAAGCCCCTACACAGAGCCACACACAGCCCACCGGCAGGCACCCTCTCTGTAACTGGAACAAGTAACTGGAACGGAAAACATTATCTGAAAGCAAAGCAGCAAAAAAAGAAAGATCACAGCAGAGGGAAAGTAAGGTAATCACAGAACACCCCGAGCTCAACCAATAAAGAAACTTTTTTTCTCCTTTTTTCCTGCTAAAGAAAACCAGGAAATCTCCACTTATTTCAACAAACATTTGCTTCAACTCAGGAACTAAACCGGACTCCGTTTTTTAAATAAAGCGTGTGGTGTATAAGTGAGTGGATGCAGCATGTGTTGTCTTGTTCATCCTCTTGTAGGGGGATTGCTAAGAGACTGCAGCTCCATCTGCTGGCAATCCAAGGGTCAGCAAAGAGGGGAAGGAAGAGAGAGAGAGTCAAACAGAGAGAGAGGAAAAGAGAGAGCAGCGAGAGGTAAACAAAGGGTGGGAGAGAATGAATCAGTTACTATACCACAGTCCCAAACACGTATAGCATCCCATCACAAATGCTAAACATCCCTCTTCCCAGGTGCTTCTGGAAAAAAAACCTGACCTCATACGACACATTTTCACATTTCGAGCCTTCACAGCACAGCCTCACAGAGTTCCATAGAGTTTCACAGCTCCACACACCCAGCTGGCAACAAGTATGCCTGGGACATAAACAATCTTTTCTGTCTTGCCCTCATTTCCCTTCAGAGGATCCAGTTGGACGTCTAATAATGAGTTAATCAGGCTGATTGCACATTCATCACTGTGATCTGTTTCTTTTTATAACTGAAGAGGGGAAGCGTGTTTTACTTGGGAAATGAAATATTTAGCGACCTGTTCCTGTGCCCTCAGACTGGACAGAGAGAGAGAGAAAGCCTACAGCTGAGTAAACAGCAGCAGGGCCGGCCCGTGGTTGAGTGGACAGGTACCCAAGCATCCTCCCTAGCCTCCCATCTCCACCCAGGCTCCCCCTAGCCTCCTCCAAGCCTCCCCCAGGCTCCTCAGCCCAAAAACCATTAGGTGTGTTACCTTGGAGAGAGGGTCAGAGTGGAGGATGACAAATGAATATGTGTAATTCAGCTGTTCCCCTTTTACTGTTCTACATCAATTAGCAGAAGAGGCAATTAAGATTAAGTGCCGTGTCGTACGCATAACTGCATTAAATATGCTGTTAATATGTCCATTGTTATAATTTCCGAGACAGGTGAACATAAATTGTGAACAAGGTAAATTACTCAAATGGCTTCTCTCCTGGTCATTCATACTATAGTTTCAGTAGCATCACAGCTCTAATGTGTGAGGAGTTCACTGAAAGTGCTAGCAGCCTACACGTGTTGATTTTCGAGCTAATTAGTTATGGAAAAAATATGGCACATAAACCTGGGTGCTCTGTGAGGAGGCATAATCAGACTGGGTTCCAGCTGTGCCTGTAACTCCTGAGATTGATCCACTAGGCTTTAAAGCAGCAGCATCCAATATATAGTATACACTGATTTACTACTGAATCCACAACTGTAAAGCCACACCACTGCCTCATGCTACCCATAGTTATAGGTTGGTTAAAACTCCAGTAGGCAACCAGAGTCTCTCAGTGTACTAAAGACATTTAGAGAGAATGATTAGGAGATTCCTCTGTAGGCAGCTCTCCTCTGTAGACCCTCAACCCACAGTTATTAGACCTTGAGGATAATTAGCTAAAGGATAGTTCTCCATGCTTTACTGTGGCTCCGAACAGACAACATCAAAGGCTGGTATGAAGACCACTAACTAGACCAGCGGGCTGGAGAGAAATGTTGGGAAAATGAAACAAATCAATGTTGAGAGGAACTGGGGGAATTATGTAAATATCTATATTTATCATGAGGGAGTTGTCTAAGTAGTCTGCTTTTATTTTCTCTCAGTAATACCCAAAAAGGAGCAAGATTAGATCACCTTTGAGATTAGATTTTTTTTAAGCACAGATCAAACGATACAAGGATTACCAACTCAATACAAATGGGGCTTTTTATGACGTTGTAATTGGGAAAACATGTAAGAGATATTGAAATGCGTTAATTCAGACTACTGCTGCCGATGTACGACTTTTACTCTCACAAACATGACGACTGTGAAAAGGTAGCTAGCTATCATAGCTAACTGAAACAGATACATTTTTATTTATTTAAATGACACCATACTAAAGAGCCTGAAGCGCTGGCACCTAAAACGTGTTCAGTGTCAAAACACATGAATGCATGCCTCAGAAATCTCCTGTGTATGTGTAATGAGAAAGCACAACATTTTCTCAGCCATATGTTCATTGTCTCACCTTTGCTAAATATACTTAAAGCATTTATGCCCATTAATAAGGTGTGAGAGACTTCTGAGGGCAGATTGCATACAGTAGCATGTCAAGGTGGTAAATACAACATTAGTAGTCTTTGTTTTCCTCATGGACTACAGCACCTATTTAAATGCATCTTTCTTTCCCCTGATTATATTGATGTCATTGTTCGTTTGTTTAGTGAAAAAGAGAACACCCGTCCCTCAAATTGAAGACTCAGGAGTTCAAACACCTTGTGAAGTAAAAATCGAGTATGATTGACATTTCCTCATCTTCTTTAGCTTCTGCTTGCTATTAGAAGACTCAGGATAGATAGATCAAGATAGATTGGTTGTGCCTAATCACAGTCTATTGAAGTTTCCCTCACAGACCCTTTTCAAATGACCAGCAGTCAGCACTAATGCGCCCATATTGTTTCTATAAGTGTGAATTGATTTATATTGCTGCAAAGCATCCCAAGACATTGAGAGAGAACCATTGGAACCCAATACCAATTATACATGTTTGTTTCTGGGGAAACGGCCACCCAGGACATTGGATCAATTGGGGGACATCAAAGGTCACAGCAATACATTTCTGCTGAAAAGTTAGCAATAGCTAATCGCGTACCATCAAGCAGTTTCTCTGCTGAAATGTTATCATGCCATCAAGCATCTTCCCTGCTGAAAAGTTAGCGATAGCATGCCATCAAGCAGTTATTCTGCTGAAGAGTTAGCGATAAAATGTCATCAAGCAGCTCTGCACTGAAAGGAGTCCGTTTGATCTGTTCACAACTCTTCAGTAGAGGAGAAGCAGAGACGCCATGCAGGGATCTGCCTCACAGAACCGACGAGGGATGTTTCCTTGGGTACATGATGCGTACCTGCTCTCTGCCATGTCTCCATATCTGCACATAGGGTCACAAATCCATGCACACTATGGGTGAGGTAAAGGTATAGGGCAGTGAAAATACTACCACCCACACTGTACTGTAAACAGACACATATAATATCAGAGGTATGCAGCATTAAAACAAACCTCTGCTGCGTGCCATGTCCAGGGCTGAAGGCTCTGAAGGCAGGATGAATGGAAGGCTTTGAGATCAAGCTGCTCTGGTCTCTGCATGCCTACAGTAGGTGTCCATAAAGGCCCCGAGTCCCCGGCTGTTACCAGGAGCCATCGATTTTCATATGCAGATCTAATTAGGACCATATTAATTACTTGGCCCTCAATATCCCAACTGGAAACTAACACCAGGCCTGCAGAGAGGATTTCCTTCTGCAAGCTTTGCTTTATAGATTGTTGCTTTTTATTTATTTTTTCCTTTTACTGCTTGAGTCTCTAAGGAGCATTTGAATCCATATTCATTTCCTCTCTGGCAGTTATGCAGCTGGGTATGAACTGCACTATTTCACTTTTAATCTGTCAGTAATTTAGTAATGTGTAAACTAATTATGCACCGATATTAATGTAATTGGTTCTGGGAGCTGTAAAAAAAATCAATGTGTTTGCAGAAGAATGCATTAAATTGAATTGAGTTATTATAATCATGTGTCAAGTGCTGATTATGTTATGAAACTAAAAAGTAGATGTCAGCCACAGGTCAATAACAGCAGGCCTCCTGGCTCCATAAAATCTATGCTGCTCCATTCGATAATGTGGAAGGAGGGAGATAAGCACATACCCTCCTCTCATCCCTCCATCTCTTTCTCCACCTACCCACCTACCCATCTCCAGGGTATTTGTTAGGGTGGCAGCTTTAATACATTTCCCCAGCAGATCAGTCATAACCCTGTGTCTGGAGCGTGGGCAGTATTGATATGGTTTCCCATAAAAAGCTGTGATCTGCCTCTCAGGGTTAGCCAGACTCATGACATCAGGGAAATTAGCCCTCAAACACTGACAGACGGACAGATTCAGGCCGGTTTACAGGTCAGACAGGCTCCCATAGACAGATCACAGCCTCCCTTGTCTGACTATATTGTTTCTCACCGCCTGTCTGTATGCCAAATCTCTATTATGGGAAAAACATCATCTTTGTCAGAGACAATGATCAAAACCAGGGCGCTCTTGAAAAAGAGATTTTAATCTCAATGAGCCCTTCCTGGTTAAATAAAAGTTAAATAAATAAAATAAATACAATTTCTAAAAACAGTGAAATGTAGAGAGATCAGAGAGGAGGCCTACTGTGATCGACTGCTGTATTCTATGAGATATTCAGTGTGTTTCTGTTTGAACCACCACCACCATGAAACAACAGCAAATCAAATTGTTTAAGGCACTATCCCTGGTGGGGACTATCCCTGGTGGGGACTATCCCTGGTGGGCACTATCCCTGGTGGGCACTATCCCTGGTGGGGATTATCCCTGGTGGGCACTATCCCTGGTGGGCACTATCCCTGGTGGGGACTATCCCTGGTGGGCACTATCCCTGGTGGGGACTATCCCTGGTGGGGACTATCCCTGGTGGGGACTATCCCTGGTGGGCACTATCCCTGGTGGGGACTATCCCTGGTGGGCACTATCCCTGGTGGGCACTATCCCTGGTGGGGACTATCCCTGGTGGGATATGTGAGAGAGAGAGAGAGAGAGAGAGAGAGAGAGAGAGAGAGAGAGAGAGAGAGAGAGAGAGAGAGAGAGAGAGAATCTGCCGAACACAGTTCTATAATAGGAAGAACACATTAACTCTGTTGTCTATTCTGAATTTGAATGAATGATTAAGGCCTTAGGACACAGAGGGAGGGTTGGTATAGTCTCTTCACACACACCTTGAAGCACTTTCTCCACTGTTACCGGGACCATGCTACAGGGCTGAGGCACATTCACTAATACTCTACACGTGGACTAGGCAAGAGGCACTCAGACCACACAGGCACATTAACACAACCGCTGATTCCACCAGGGGTCTTGGAAAGCATAGTAGACTATGGCACGTTGGACCTAAGAAAAATATATCCTGGTACATGAACTGTATACAAACTACTGTTCAAAACCCTTACTAAAATTCTACAGACACACACAATAGATTGTTGTTTATCCCAGTCCTCACTTCAAATCTCAAAACCTAAAAAAAAAATATTTCCAGAGCTCTTTGTATGATAATTGGGAAAAAAGTTGTTTTAAGAATTTAAAAAAAGCAAAGTTTATACAATTGAAAATGACCCCCCCTTAACCCATTATTTTGTTGTTTGACGGAGGCATAGCATAGGCCTGTGTTAGCTAGCCGCCTAGTTCTAACAATCTCTGGTATCCATTATAGCTGTCAAGGTTTATGATTGATAGCCTTTGTTTACAGTGTTTTAAAAGAGAGACAGTTTTCAAAACATCCTTTTCCTGCTTACATAAATAAGTAGGCTTAAATTGAACCCTAATCCAGAGTAAAGCATTATGTAGTCGCCTCAAAAGGTTCAATAATCAAACAACAATAACACTTTCCATCTTTACCATGAAATTATGTCAGTTTTAAATATCCACTCATACATCTTAACTTGACAGGTTTCAGCCAGCTGTGACGATTACGGACGTAAATACTGTACTTATCCTGACTGTACGTACTCATCAAGGGAGTGGTTTGGATTGCCTCATAGGCATTTGATTAAAATGGCACATCTTGAAAACAAAAAAGTATGCACTTTTAATTACTAAGCATTACTACATACATAAACTCAAGAAAACATTTTCATTTTAGATTGAAGTTTGATTTGAAATGGGGAAAATGTAATTTAGCATGAAAACGAAACATTACATGGGAATGTCTCTGGATTTTGATTATGATTGAAATACAAGCGTTCATGAGAAATTGTAACTTTGCGGTAACAGCATTTCTAAAAAATAAAACAAACTCAAATTACCAGGTTTTTAAACACTTTTTATTTTCTAAGAACAAAGGCAGACATTTGGAAACTGTAGTCTGCCTCTCTGTCTGATCATTTTCAGACACTTCTAGCTAGCCTGTGACATGAGAGTCAATGAGAGTTGATTGAAGCTTGTAATCCACAGAGGTGGCATTAAGATGAGACTACCTTCTATACTGTGAACGAGGAGTGTATCTTCTTGTCGTACCTCCTACCATAGATTTCTACAAAGGCTGCCACAGCAAACCTCTCTCATCCTCTCAAAGGGCTTCTTTGTTCTTTTGCTTATGACTCTGTCTGCCAAACACACCACTTATGGGACTTTACATTAATTATAGATGCATTTTCCTCCTTGTTCAACCGCCGTTTACTCAAAGAAGACAGGACAAGAAGAGAGAATGGTCTTTTCTCTGCATCTTTTTACAAATCCATACCCGATATCATTATTTAGGGTAACATGACATGTAGCTAATGCACACTGGACCCATCTGCTTTGATGAATGGCTATAATGAACTTGTCTTCTTCTCAGGGAAAAGAACAATGGCTATTTTCTGATCTGAGCAGCTTAGTATTGGCAACTTCAAAATCCACCCGGTGTGGATAAGACAGGGGATGTCTGACAGTGGTTACCACAATGATCACCTGTGTCCTGCTGAGGGTCTGATCTGTGGGTTAGCCAGCCCAGTACTACTGATCTGATCTGTGGGTTAGCCAGCCCAGTACTACTGATCTGATCTGTGGGTTAGCCAGCCCAGTACTACTGATCTGATCTGTGGGTTAGCCAGCCCAGTACTACTGATCTGATCTGTGGGTTAGCCAGCCCAGTACTACTGATCTGATCTGTGGGTTAGCCAGCCCAGTACTACTGATCTGATCTGTGGGTTAGCCAGCCCAGTACTACTGATCTGATCTGTGGGTTAGCCAGCCCAGTACTACTGATCTGATCTGTGGGTTAGCCAGCCCAGTACTACTGGTCTGATCTGTGGGTTAGCCAGCCCAGTACTACTGAGAAACGACATGCTCTCCCTGCCTCCCAAATCACTCTAAACCTCTCTCCTGTTTAACAAATTGCCTCTACTACAGATTCCTTGTCTGGGGAGGCTTGATCAGGCTTTGAAGTCTACAGGTCAGCACAGGGCTAGTTATTTGAAGTCACTGCTGACTGAGGTTCGACTGGGCATAGGCACAGGGCTGGCACACCAAACAAGATGAGGCACACACATAGTCCATGATTAGCTTGTTATATGGGTTCCTCAGATGTTCAAAAAGGTCCTCCTAACTTCAACTGAGAACGTATTTTAAAATGAGTCAAAATTAAATATTTGGTAGATGATACACGTAAAATTGTTTACTACATGTATGAATATCACATTACATAAAAATAAGCATTTGGATCAACTACACATGACAAGACTTTTGTTTCGTCTCGGAAGCTCAGAGTAGCTCATGTTTTCATATCTTACAATGACACATCTGCTGTGGCCACCCGTCAAGGCTAACTTGGACCTGCAGGCTGGTTGGTTGTGTTGGCCACTTAACTTACTCTCTCCCCGGTTGCCGGGCATGATTGGCTCATGGCAGAATAGGTCATGCAGCAATGATTCTAGAGAGCTACGGTCACAGTCAGATGATGAGGCTAATTAATATTGGTTTGCACTCTAGCTCGTAAATTATCTCCTTTAATAACTATGCCACACCCAACCCTCTCTCAACCCCGCACCACCCCATCCTATCCCACTCTCATCCCGTCACCCCCTCTACCCCTGCCGCAACACTACCAAACCTCCATGCGTGGCACATAAACTTCATATTTGAGAAGAGCTGTTTGGAAACACCTCATCCTGTCTGTCTCTGACAGCTGTTTATGACACAGTGAAATGGAGAGGAGACGGCAGACGGCTGCACCTTCCCTTCACACCAGCCTGACCCCCCCCCCCCCCCCCTCTCTCCTCCTCTACAACCTGTTCATCCTCCTCACACCACATCCATTCCAGCTAGCAGGAAGTTATTGAAAAGTGGAGGGAAGGAAAGAAGGAGGGAAAAATAATAATTAAGTGACTCATTAATTCCACATAATCACTCTTTCTGACACACGTTTCCGACACTTCCTCTGAGCTAAGCTCAACCCTGTTACCAAGCAGAGGCCAGAGAGAGACACACTGGAACAGCTAGTGTGTAACAGCCTAAAATAGGGGGGTGTTACACTGGAGAAGAGACAGACAGAGGAACAGTGACAGAGACAGACCCAGAGACAGATTATGAGCCTGAGAGAGTGAGACACCAACACAGAGTGGTTATATAGGAGATGAGACTGCAGAAACAGCCAGCCAGCCAGCCAGCCAGCCAGCCAGCCAGCCAGCCAGCCAGACAGACAGACAGACAGACAGACAGACAGACAGACAGACAGACAGACAGACAGACAGACAGACAGACAGACAGACAGACAGACAGACAATGTGATCTGGGGCCTTGGAGACCTATGGTAGCATGTGAAAGCCTCATAGGGGGGTACGTCACACTTGGGAAGATATTGCAGAGACAGAGGTGGATAGAAAGGAGACAGATAGAGAGAGAGTGACAGAGACAGTGACACAGAGACAGACAGAGGGGCTGTGACAGGCCTCCTCGAGACCCCAGGGCGTTAACAACAGAGCTAGATTTACCCCCCATGCTCCCCACACTGTGCACTAGAGGAGCCAGTGCCATTGATCGTGGCTGCAGAGCTATGGAAGCCTCCATTAGGGCTGGGGCAATAGAACTGTACTGCTATTGATTCATGGGGCTGGCCCAGTTAATATTATTTATGGTGGAGGGCTACACAGCTCTCCGGCAGAGTAAGCCCCCCATAATAAGTGGTAATTGATGGCGGGGAGGCATAGCCCCCCCCCCCCCACACACTGACCCCGGCCCTGTGAAAGTCAGATGGATTGCCTCTAACACAGTTATGATTGATATGATCAGATTACATAACCTGCTACACAGGGCATGTGGGTCTCCTCAAGTGGGGCGCATTGATTTTTGATTAGCACTCAACACATCACAGAAAAGGCCGGGGAAAATACTTCCCGCAGGCCAGGCTCGCTCTTCATGGTTTCCAGAGGGATTTTTACTTGTATATTTTCTGCTGCTGCGGTTTCTGTGAAAAAGCAGTACTCCATAACAGATCAACGGCAGGCTACACAGTTAATATCATCGGGGATCTTACATCACATGACAGCACAGAAGATCTTTTATCCATTTTGCATGGGCAGTATAAACCCCTAAATGTGTCTGTGTTAACCAACACTCTAATCTTGATTCAAAATCATTCGAGCTGAGGTCGTTTGACACCTGAAATGCAATGACATACAACTCCTAGTCTTGAGTTACCCCTTTATCAGTTGTCTTTCCTCCCCATCATCCCCCTCTTTCTCTGTCTGTTCCACCCCAGCAACCCCTCGTCCCCTGCATTGACCAGCAGCTGTAAGTTTGTGAACAGCAGACCACCATGACAACGGCCATTAGTGTGTCATTTCCTCCTTCTCAGGGAAAATGACCCTGGTTTTGACCTTCCAATCAAAACAGTCTTTGTTTGAGCAAAGAAACTAATTCAGCATAGAATAACAGTTATCAAACCAAACGCCCAAGGCCCTACTCATCAAATCTGATAATGAAGAATTATGATCCGATTACAAAAGATCTTCCTAGTCAATCTATACAAACACAAAACAATGGCCTACATTAATCAAAAATAAGGGAGGATGTCCTCATCTAATCACAATGGACAGCCCATGAAGTGGAGCAGCATATTGGAGCACTCCATCTTAACAATATAGGCCCTTAGCCACATGACAGGAAGACTCTCCTGGAGTACCTGTGCAGTGAATGGGGATCCACAATGGCTCAACTGTTGCATGGATAACTTTTCAGCCCCCCTCCTGAAGATCTGCTCAATTACTCTAGACAGATGGGCAACGTCCAGCAGAACTCAATGGTTTTCTGTGAGTCAGATGTCGTTTTCATTCAGGCTGCGCACTGGGATGAAATCAAAATGTGTATGAAAAACATATTAGAGTTTCCCTAGAGGTCTGCCATGGTCCTGTGTGTGTGTGTGTGTGTGTGTGTGTGTGTGTGTGTGTGTGTGTGTGTGTGCGTTGCGGGACTAGCTGTGATTAATGCCTCTTCATGACTTTTCTGACTCCTCCGGCTGTAATGGCTCCCTATTTTAGAACACGCCTAATTATCATTTCATTTCATTTAAGAATTCTGGCGTTGTGGTGAGACAACTCTTCTTTATTGGAGTCATATTCACGGCAACTGCCTGCCTCGCAGGTCGGACGGAAAAATGCCAGGGATGCAGGGAGAACTAACAAGGTAGTTATACGCCTTAAGAGATTTTTAATTTAGCTGGTTCATGATGGTAATTGAATGCAAACAGCAGGAAGGTATCAGTACCGCTGCTGTGTTAAGTGACCCTTGGCTGACCAACTGGAGAGGAACAAGGCAGGAGTTATGTGGCCTGAGCCAGGGCACTATACACCTGAACCAAAGAGACCACTTATTCATAACCATAATATTTCTACATTCCACTGAGGCAACGTCAAATCAAAACCAAATAAAGCCAAAGAAAATGGAGCCGTTGAGGGAAATTGGGTGACTTTTTGGAAATGAGTTTAAACTGAGAGGATATAACAAGCTATACAGGGGTGGAAAACAACGCTAACAGAATGTACATCATATAATGGAAGAATACAAAATTGAAGGACAGGACATATAGTGTAATATGTGTATAATAATATAATAATAATAATAATAATAATAAAGATAATAATATTTATATATATACAGTGCATTCGGAAAGTAATCAGACCCCTTGACTTTTTCCACATTTTTGATACATTACAGCCTTATTCTAAAATGGACAAAATTTTGTTCTTCATCAATCTACACACAATACCCCATAATGACAAAACAAAAACAGGTTTTTAGACATTTTGGCAAATTGTTTAAATAAATAAAAACCGAGGTATCATATTTACATAAGTATTTAGACTCTTTACTCAGTACTTTGTTGAAGCACCTCTGGCAGCGATTACAGCCTCAAGTCTTTTTAGCTATGACTCTACAATCTTGGCATACCTGTACTTGGGGAGTTTCTCCCATTCTTTTCTGCAGATCCTCTCAAGCTCTGTCAGGTTGGATGGGGAGCGTCGCTGCACAGCTATTTTCAGGTCTCTCCACAGATGTTTGAATGGGTTCAAATCCGGGCTCTGGCTGGGCCACTCAAGGACATTCAGATACTTGTCCCGAAGCCACTCCTGTGTTGTCTTGGCTGTGTGCTTAGGGTTGTTGTCCTGTTGGAATGTGAACCTTCACCCCAGTCTGAGGTCTTGAGGCTCTGGAGCAGGTTTTCATCAAGGATCTCTCTGTACTTTGCGCTGTTCATCTTTACCTAGATCCTGACTAGTCTCCAGGTCCCTGAAAAACACCCCCACAGCATGATCCTGCCACCACCATGATTCACCGTAGGGATGGTGCCAGGTTTCATCCAGACGTGATGCTTGGCATTCAGGCCAAAGAGTTCAATCTTGGTTTCATCAGACCAGAGAATCTTGTTTCTCATGGTTTGAGAGTCCGTTAGCTGCCTTTTGACAAATCTGTGCCTCGACACAATCCTGTCTCTGAGACCTATGGATAATTCCTTCAACCTCAGGCTTGGTTTTTGCTCTGACATGCACTGTCAACTGTGGGACCTTCTATAGACAGATGTGTGCATTTCCAAAACATGTCCATTCAATTCAATTTACCACAGGTGGACTCCAATCAAGTTGGAGAAACATCTCAAGGATGATCAATGGAAACAGGATGCACCTGAGCTCAATTTTGGGTCTCATAGCAAAGGGTCTGAATACTTATGTAAATAAGGTATTTCTGTTTTTTATTTGTAATACATTTGCAAACATTTCTAAAAACCTGTTTTCACTTTGTCATTATGGGGTATTGTGTGTAGATTGAGGAGGGGAAAAAACTATTGAATCCATTTTAGAATAAGGCTGTAACGTAACAAAATATGAAAAGGGTCAAGGGGTCTGAATACTTTCCAAATGCACATAATCTAGACAGCTAAAACCAACAATGTGATGTCAATACAAGTTTAGATTTAGGTTAAAGACAGTGTGCTTAATCAATTTACCTGATTTTGCTAACCATTCATTTATACAAAATCAAGACACCAATGTTCCTGTAATGCTTTTTGTTTAAAAATAAATTAAATTAGAGCTCAATTTGTGCATATTCTGAATGTGCAATTCATAGAGATTAATCACAGTAAATCATACGATTAACTCAATGGAAAAAATATATTGTTTGACAGCTCTAATATAATAAAATATGGTGTAGTTAGGAGTTTTTTTTGCTCAATTCCTATTGCCATTTATGGTTTTATTGCATGTGTGGGCAACCTTCCAGATACAGTAGGATTGATGACTCTAATGGTTTTCAACCCACCCATCCCTGTTCTCGCTCTCTTCCTCTCTCTCTACCTTTGACCCCACAGCCATGCTCTTTATCCCATCCTCTCCCTCATCAGCACAGGGTTGTAGAGAATATGAACATTATGAGGTTTGGGTTCAGATCATAAAGGTTCAACAAATCAACCACTATGGATTTTGTGTTAGTGGAATCCATAGCTGTTGGACGAGGGTCATGATTTCAGACTTTCAAATACACTCCTGCCTCTAATTCATACTACCAAGTTAAACCTCAGACTGTCTGTACTACGGGTATTACAGTGATGGGGGAATGGGACAAAGAATGAAGGAAGGAAGAACACACAGCACTTAACAGTATACGTTCTAGAAACATTTATCTCACTGTAATCAAACTTCTATAATGCAACATGATTTTAGAGAAAGAAAAGGAATATGATAAAGTCATGCTTATTTGATTAAAGAATCATAATTAGAGCTAATTGATCATTAAACTAACTGTGAATGTGTGAGCAGCACCGGGCTACGCCCAGCAGGCCTAAGAGGCTTCACTCACACACAGATGCACAAACCTCCATACTCCACACACACCTCCGCAGCAGCCAAGCGGGCATGCAGAGGTAAAACACATGTCTGTTCAGTGCAGGACAGCCTGGCATGATTAATGACCTCCAATTAAGGCCTGGATGGCAGGTGTCATGAATTCATACCGCTTGCCGGTCAGTCCATCCACCCCCCAATGATAATCTGTCTCAGGCATGCCTGGACAGCCCTAAACTACCTCTACATCAACAACAACACAAACTTACTCAGCTTTCCTCCTCCCAGTCCCTCTGCAGGGACAAGACTCTATGCTGTCCAGACTGGAGCGGACTGCGGCTTTAAGTGCCCAGTACCATGGCTCACTCTCAACACCCTGAAAGAGCGAGCCAGAGAGGTAAACTATGCTCACAGGTAATGAGACTTAACAGGGTTTGTGTATGTGACCCCTGCTAGCCTAATCTTCTGAGCCACCCTGCTGCTATGCAATGGAGGACCTGAACAATAAAGGTTCAATTTAAATTCAATTAAAATAAAACCACAGTGCCTCATCTACATCTACCTACTGTACCAACATATCAGGACACAGGCTTTCAGCTACTGTATTTGTTAAAGGGATACTTTACTTCCCCAGTCCGATTAACTCATGGATTCCATTTTTATGTCTCTGCTGTACAGTATAAAGGAACCTAGAGGTAGTTTCGCGAGCCAATGCTGACTAGTGTTAGCGCAATGACTGGAAGTCTATGGTAACTGCTAGTATGCTAGCTGTGGTAGCTACTAGCATGCTAGCTGTGTTAATGACAAATGACAAAATCTACTCTCCGCACCATAGAGTTGCGGCATTCTTGCTTTAAAATTGCAACATTTTCTCTACGCCCAATGGCAAAATGTGTAGAATTGCAGGAAATTTACTCTAAAACCTTTTCTCTCCCCTGTCAAGAAGAGGGCCGCTAAAATGTTTTGCTTGCAGGGTCAAGGTATGGATGTGTGTACGCAGACCCGCAGTTCAGATTTTTTTGAGACCCCCATCAAAGTTGCCCATCCCTGATTTAGAACAATTAGGCCAAAGCCACATATCTGTAAAGGAAAAGTAGATATTCCAACCAACCAAATATCCTTGTTTATTAACCAGTTCCTTCCCCTATGATTGTTCTTCCCTTAGGCCTAGGCATTTGGGCAATATGCAGATCATTGGAATCGGCGTTGGTTTGAGGAATCCAAGTGTGTTCATGGAGTTCTGCCTCTGCTCTCCAAACCACTCCGTTATTAGGGCTTGGAAAGCTTTCAATGGGAGGGGGAAGGGAAAATCTGACAACAATTAAACACAAACCGCGTTTGTACTTGGTAAGGAGTAGCTGTTGTATTCCAAGCCCAGACAGCCTATGGGATGCAGCGGAAGTGCCATTAAAAGGAGAAAGGATGCGTGAACAGCTGTTTTCTGTGACGGCTTACACTGCATGCCATGCTTCCCTTCTGTAGTCGTGGGTCAGAGTTACCACATGCCCCCGGCAAGCCTTCTAAACTCCCTTCACATGGCACACACATGACAATCTGATTGCGTGCACATTAGTGTGTGTTTGTGTGTGCACGTTAGTGTGTGTGTGTGTGTGTGTGTGTGTGTGTGTGTGTGTGTGTGTGTGTGTGTGTGTGTGTGTGTGTGTCTGTCTGTGTGTGTCTGTGTGTGTCTACGTGTGTGTCTACGTGTGTGTGTTTGTGGACAGGGAGGCAGCTCCCAATCATACAAGTCTGGTAGCCCTTTTCGGTCAAGCGCCTCTGGACAAGGGGAGCCCGGTTCCAAGTGCTAGGAAACACAATGTTTATTTTATCATGTGCTGTGCCTTAATGAAACACATACTACAGTACACATTTACAATGACGTAACATGGCCCTCACATACCTTTACAGTGACATAACATGTCCCTCAGACGTTTACAGTGATGTAACATGGCCCTCACAGACATTTACAGTGATATAACATGGCCCTCACAGACCTTTACAGTGATGTAACATGGCCCTCACAGACCTTTACAGTGATGTAACATGGCCCTCACAGACATTTACAGTGATATAACATGGCCCTCACAGACCTTTACAGTGATGTAACATGGCCCTCACAGACATTTGCAGTGACATACCGTGGCCCTCACATACCTTTACAGTGATGTAAAATGGCCCTCACAGACATTTACAGTGACGTAACATGGCCCTCATAGACCTTTACAGTAATGCAAAATGGCCCTCACAGACATTTGCAGTGACATACCATGACCCTCACAGACCTTTACAGTGATGTAAAATGGCCCTCACAGACCTTTACAGTGACGTAACATGGCCCTCACAGACCTTTACAGTGATGTAAAATGGCCCTCACAGACATTTACAGTGACGTAACATGGCCCTCACAGACCTATCCTTTCCGGTAACATAAGAGACACTCACACATACAGGAGTGCTTCATTAAGAGTCAGTCAGAGCGGAGGTCATTTGCATAATGTGTGTGTGTAGTCAGTCAGTGTTGTAGGCAGATGGTCCCTGTCTGAGAGGAGGGTAATGGTTTGGGGAGAGACTGCATTGAAGAATGTGATTAAATCTGTTTATGGGCCCCGTCACTGCCACACGAGAGTCGGACCACCTGCAGCCTGGAGATCATTACACCAGGGTCACGGGATATCCTACATGTAAACCCTGAGTCACTTCACCTCAAATTGGGTGTAAAGATCCCATTTCCTCTGGCCATGGACAAACTGAACCACCTGCAGTGAGCCAGGGCCATTGAATATGATGTCATCAGGGGCTACGGCATCCATTACATTTACTTTATAAGACTATGATATGGAGAGAGCAGAGATGGCAGGTCTCAGGGAAGACAACGGATGATAGCAGTGGATGATGGCAGACTAGTTTGATCGTCCTGTATTTCTTTCCACAATATAATACATTCTAGGAATGGATTATATGAGTGACATGAGAAATGTGTGTTTATAAAGTGTTTATAAAACTGGGCTATATAGTTTACCTTTCTAATGGTGGACTAATACTATCCAAGCTACATGTGTAATGGTAAAACGCCCAAATCAACAGTTTAGGACAGGATATTTTGAAATGGGAAAAAGAGTAAACAAATCTGCAAACCACAAGCAATATCCAATGTTACCATATGCCTATCTCTTCATCTCCCTTGCTTCCCTCTAGGTTGATGGTCTGGTCTGTGTTCAGGAAACATGCTCCTCCCACAGCCAGTCAGATCATGGTGCAGCACCTGCTCTACTCTGCTGGTGGCTTGTTGTTGGAGAGATGTGCCCACATCCACTCTAGATAAGACAGCAGTGTCCTCCTCTTATTACTGGAACACTGCTGTCTCCACAAACACACTGAACAGACAAGACAAATCTGGACCTGCATGGAGACTGGGAAGGGTAGTGTAGTAGTGTCTCTGTGGTGAGATGTGTATACTGTATTCTGCCATATTCTTAAAATGTAATATTGTTCTTCACAATATGTTGGTAAGAATCTATATCAATTCAACATGAGAGCACCACCAACAAGGCCACATTTAACATCTGATAGTGGGAAAGCTATTTATAGTTAAAGATTTCACGAAAGCTT
This sequence comes from Oncorhynchus nerka, assembly GCF_034236695.1. Classification (NCBI taxonomy): domain Eukaryota; kingdom Metazoa; phylum Chordata; class Actinopteri; order Salmoniformes; family Salmonidae; genus Oncorhynchus; species Oncorhynchus nerka. The sequence goes on from NC_088423.1 coordinate 81,731,541, forward strand.
TTAGACAATAAACTATATTTTTGGGAATTTAGCAAAATTACAACTCATTATCATGATGCACCTGAATAAGCTGGAGAGTCAGAGGGTTAGTGTCAAGATGTGTATGAAGGCGAAGTCAGGTGCGGGAGAGCAGAGTATGATTAAAGGACAAAGGACTCTGTTGGGCAACACGGCCTTCCATCTACCACCAACCTATTGAAGCGCAGCTCAGAGTAGATATTTATTGCATTTTCCTTTTCCAAATGGGCGGTAATTTAGAATGCATAAGATTCTGTATTTTCGATAGAGTAGCTGCCTACGGCCCGATAGAAACATAGCTTCTCCCTTTGTTCTTCAGTCTTCCCGCTCTTTCACTCAAACCCAACACCCTTTTCTTTGTGTAACCAGCTGTCATATCTGTTCCGTCCACCAGGGACGTTTTCCTTTATGACATCATTTGTAATCAAGGTATGATTCATTCTGTGTATATGTAATTCTGGGTGATTAGTTAGGCATTTAGTGAATAAATAATTACACCCAATATTGTATTGCTGATTCAACTTGTTAGCCAGCGTTCGTGAAGATATCTGAAAGTTGTAAAGTCTTGGTTGAGACTGAAATAAGGTGACGATTAAAACCTCTTAAGGTATAGGGGGCAGCATTTTCACTTTTGGATAAATAGCGTGCCCAATTTCAACTTCCTGCTACTCATGCCAGGAATATAAGATATGCATATTATTAGTAGATGTGGATAGAAAACACTCTGAAGTTTCTAAAACTGTTTGAATCATGTCTGTGAGTATAAGATAACTTATGTCGCAGGCAAAACCCCGAGGACTAACTGTTCAGATTTTTATTTTTTTGCCTCTGACTGTTCCCTAAAGATGTCTTTGCCAAGGGATATTTCATAGGAACCTGTTTTCAGTTCCTACCACTTCCACTGGATGTCACCAGTCTTTGGAATTTGGGTGAGGTTATTCCTTTTGTGCAATGAAGAAGAAGCACATCCTGGAACAACGTTACACTATTGAGAGTTGCGCAAGAAGTAAAAAGGAGCATGGTTTTAACTTTTAGATGAGACTGAAATAAGCTGACGATTAATATTGACTGCTATTGATGTAAAATATTACTAGGTCTTTAAGAGTTTATTCGGAAGATAACGGCTCTATAAATATTCTTACGTGGTGCCCTGACTTTCTAGTTAATTACATTTACATGATTAGCTCAATCAGGTAATATTAATTACAGAGAAAGGATTTTATAGAATAGCATGTCATATGACTTAATCCGGCATAGCCAAAGACATTTATGGAACCCCCGTGCGAGGAATCTAAAATAGGATGAGGCTTTCATTTTGATTCAGCCTATATAAAATTTAAAAGCAGATTACCAAATATACCAAGTTTACTATACACATTATGGGAGTTGGAGACAGAAATGTTTGGTGGTGTGTGTGCTGAAGATTCCCCGCCTCTGTGTTGTTCTCTGACTTAGTCAGTGGGTACCGTAAGCGAATACATTTCTGTATGAGGGCTGATAAAGCTAATTATAGAAATCTGAGAAATACAGCGTTTGGGCAAACGCAGGGCTATTTCTGCCTCGCGCGTTTCAGACGCGGTCATTATTAATTTCTCGAGTGAGGACAAAGAGCCAGCTGATTGAAATTCAGGAGATATTAGCTTGATCAGCGATAATTATCTCTGTCTCTCGTTTTTCCACGTGAGTAGACCACGGTGCAGCTCGTTGTTTGCCGCGTGTTCTGGTTAAAACACCATCAAAATAATGCTGAAAAGGGACATAATATGTTATGAGTAAAACCTTTCCCTTGCCAAGGGAATCCTATGTTGTGCATTTTCATGCATAAAGTAGGATTAGCTTGCACGGGTTCTTAAGCTAACAAAGGGAAAAACAGCCATCTTGTTTTGTGCCACATTGTAATTCCTCCGCCTTGCGGAACGGAAGTCCCGCCCTGGGTACTTTCGCATGATTTCAGCATGGGCAATCAGTGACCGCTGAAGTGTGCCAGTACATTCCTTCAAGAATAATTATTCAGGTCACACTCAAGTCATTACTTATGATATCCAGATGGATATTTATGTCTTATTCAACTGAACTAATAAGTGAAATTGCCAGATTTACTTTCTCAAGTGGATCTTTTAAATAATATCCAAATGGATGAGTTTTCTAAATGAAGCAATTTCTCAGGTTAATTAAAGTTTAATTCCCAAATAGCCTATACAGGTTTGATGTATCATTAAATTGATCAATCAGTCAAATGTGTTTTTTTCAAAACCCATTCAGTAATCCAGTACTGACAGAAGTCCGCCCCCAGCGGGAATCCCATGTGGCTTCGGCCTTAGGGAGAAGTGTACCATAGTGGTGAATGTTCCCAACATTTGATCTACAGTTTACACATATGATATCCAATCAATGGAGATTGTATGGATTATCGTCTCAGACAATTTAATAAGTAAAATTGTTGAACATACCTTAATGTTCTTCCAATCAAATGAGACACTTTTAAACTTCTCATATTAACCTGGATGAAGCAACATCTCAGGTTAATTAAAGTTGAATACCCAGATAGCCTACCCAGGTAGGATTAATCATTGCGATTGATTAATTAATTCAATTTGTTTTTGCAAATTCTTTCACGTCCAACTTCCACATTACTGGTACGGTACTGATGGTTCGTCAACATCTATAAATAGATTAAACTTGTCTTTGCAGCTTCCAATGAATTCCAAACCCAAACTTTGAAGAGAAAATATAATTTTTTTTCCTCTAAATTCTTTTAATAATTTGCAAGCTATCAAAAGAGGTGGTCACCACTCCTCCGCTAATTAGTGAACCTCCACCCATAAAAGGATTGATCTCTGACCTCAGCAGCGATACCAACCCTAATTATGCCATTAGGGAAAAAACAGTCGAAATTGCGAACGCTCTCCAAAATAAACCATCAAACACAGGCTTTGTGACGGTTCTCTCCACTTTAGCACTTAGGTATCGCCATCAAAGGTTGGCATCGGTCCAATACCACAGTGCACAGCTGAAGCACGTGCAAAGACATGGCTAACATGAGGGCACAGGTGGAGAGAACTGAGCAACTATTGACAAATGAAAACATTCTGCTAGTCGAGGAACTGCGTTTGAATTCTGAACAATTAAAAGTAATTGCAAATACTCATGACGATCAACGAGCACAAACTCTCCAACAAAATCGTTGTCTGCAGGAACAACTCAATTTTGCCAAAACTAAATACGATGCAATCCACTCCAAACTAGATACATCTGTCAAGTTGTCTACAAACAGGAGCGAGCAATTTGATAACATGCAGGCAGCTTTGTTGAACGTTACTCAAAGTAATACGATTCTACTCAAAACACTGCAGACCAAAGACGATCAGTTAATGAACACAATGACTAAGTTGGATGACAAATCAGCAGAACTCATTGAAGTCGCTGACCAAATGAATGTTGAGAGAACTCGGGTGATGAAGATGGAAATGTTGATTTCCAAGCAAGCGGAAGAAATATTATCACTGAATCTCTCGCTCCATACTCAGGACCGCTATCTGCAAACCGTGACAGGTGCTTCTACACCTGCATTGCTTGCTGTTTGGGGTTTTAGGCTGGGTTTCTGTACAGCACTTTGAGATATCAGCTGGTGTAAGAAGGGCTGTATAAATAAATTTGATTTGATTTGAGATAAGTTTGAGACCAAAAGAAGCAAGTGTGACACTCATGTGTCCAAAATCAGTACTCTAAGCGCTCAAGTGGACTCTGCAATGCAGCAGAATACCACCCTTAGGTACCATCTGGAGGAAGTCCAGAATGGTCACTCTCTACAGCGTGACTATCCATTCAAGCAACCGGAGTTAGGGACTCAAAGGAGTGAATACGATAGGTTTCAGACATTGCCTCCATCAAGTGTCCCTCAGTCTTCTCCTCTTGGCCATTCGGCACTGAGTTATATGACGCCTCTTGGCCAACAAAGCCAAAGCTTGTCTTCTCCTCTTGGCCTTTCGGCCCCACTTTCCCACCACGATGAAGTCATCCCTCTCCGCCCGCTTGACGCGGAATACCTTGACAAACTTGTCAAGAATTTCCCCACCTTTGACCTTTGTTCCAGGTCAGCCAAACGATCCTGAGACGTTCCTAGCTGACATAGAGGACGCGTCGGATGGCTACCCGAATGCTACGGGTTCTGACAGGGTTTACCTGTTGAAGCGAACGTCGAATAGACATGTGACAAGGTTCCTTCGCCTACAACAGCAACACGTGCTAAATGACTACGCTAAATTTGCCACAACTTTGAAATTAGAATTCAGTGGTTCTGCAACTAGCAAACACGATAGCTCACTGGCTAACACGGCCAAACAAGCTCGGAACGAACACCCACAAGCGTACTATCATAGGCTTCGTTCAGCTTACATTGGCCTACTCACTGAAACAGGAATGGAAGACCTGTTACCATTTAAACACGTTTCTGTCGAACATGTATCCCACCTTCATTACCTACTTGGGCCCTGCAGCCCACGTTGGCTTGCCTATCTTACAACTCAGATAGCTTGCAGGCACAGCTTTTGAGGCATCAAAAGCTCGCAACGCTAAGAGCCCTGACCACTCAGGTTTTGAAGTTTGACCTGGAGCACACACTCCAGTTAGAGGGTGCATTATCAGGTATTGGAGCGTTGAGAGATGACGCACAACAACAATGTCTACCATGAAACCACGAATCCAATAACCACCGCGGTCTAAATAACTGTAAAGTACCGCTACAATCGACCTGTTCGCTACGTTCCTGCACCCAACCCACACAAAGTGTCAGAGCACAAGGGTAACAAAAGGTTGAAGGATGATCAAATCGTAGACCTCTTGAAGTTCCACTACGTGAAGAACTAAAGCGAGAAACATTTGAGAAAAGGGTCACAAGGACTAGACGGGGAATTACCGGACACCAGGTCCGCAGGAATTAACACCCATAGCAAGGACGTTAATAAAATTCAAATCTCTCCCGCTCTCATTCAAGACCCTATCCAGGGCCCGCTTGATCAAGAAACAAGCCCACGGGCTTTGTCTATAGACTCTGATACAAAGGTTGCGAAGAAAAAGGTCAAACGCTTCGTTGAAGCCAAGCCCACTCAAAATCTGAAAAGTCGATCTGCTTCCACCTTGAACAGAAATGACACATCACGTCGTTGCGAACGACCACTCCACTTTGTGGGGAATATGTCCACTAAACACGAATCGAAACGACCATACCTGGAAACAGTCCTGGAGGACTGATTAACTTGTCATGCGCTAATTGATTTGGGTGCGACAATATCACTCATCTCTCAAATGTTGTTTGATGATCTCAAAAGAGCTTTGAAGCCATTGGTTAAAAGTGGAAAGATGCGACACTACACTTTGAGGGGTCACTCAGACTACCTCGCCTCTCACATTGAGAGTCATGCTGAAACTACACTTCCAGGACGTATCGCTCGTCCACCCTGTGTATGTTACCAGCCTCGATACTGTACCCCTGCTACTGGGAGCAGACTTGATGGATCGGTTACTCCCATTGATGGATTGGACAACCAACCAGGTATGGTCACAGGCTACAGTGATCTCCACCGACCACACTGTCATCCCCTAACGCTAGTTGCAACGCAGTCATTCACGAGGGGTATCTGTCAAAAGCACCCTTTGGGAAAAAGACATTTAGAAACCTCTTGGTGCAGAATCCGATCCAAGGAGATATTACGATATCTCGACACATTCCATCAGCCAATCTGATTGACCATTCTTTTCCTGATTTCGAGCCAGCTGTCTCTGTGAATAAGCAACATCCCTCCTCCCTGCAGTCGTGCAATAAGGTAGTTGAGATGAACTTCTCTTGCCCTTCGGACACTTCCACAAGCACTGTGGCCGGCTCAGCAAGAAAAACATTGATGCGCAGAGTATACTCTGCTTCCGATGATACACCTTCCGCTTTGTGGGGGACTGTCAACCCTTACAATGACACTAATGGCGTCAGTCCAGCAACTGACCCGATGACTCCCAATGGGGAAACACTTTGCGATATCACAGACTGATATCCTTATCTCAGTTTGCAGGTACTGAAGAGGTTTGCCACACGCGGAGGCGGTGGTGACTGACAGACCTCGAAAGCCACTGAGGGTGTTGAAGCACAAACACCAGGAGATTTGGTTGAAAGGTTACAGCCATTCTCATAATAACGCAGCCACTGACAACTCGTACATAGGGTCCGAACCTTTCGTTTGCGCCTCGGATACCAACACCACCCGCTGGTGTGGGGGTCCCGAGAAACAAAGGGGGGGAATAATAGCCCAGACCCATGATGAGCCTTATCAAGGCCGGTGGGGGTGGGGGTGGGGGGTCGAGACTACGGACAATACCGTACGAGGCTGCCAGAGCATAAATTAAATCTAGTTGTAAACTCCCCTATGAGAACAGTGAGGAGCAGACAGGACCCTAGAAGGGGATTATCTTAAAACACATTTAAGATAGTACTGAAGTGTACCACACTGGTTGTAAAGGAAGTCCAGTGGACTTGTCCACCTCCAAAGCAAATGGCTACAATAATCATTCCTTGCTATGTGTAGTAGCCACTACACGACAACTAGTAAAATGCTCTAATCATGTATTCCTGTAGGATAACATTTCAGAATAAATTGGTAGGACAACTGGACCCCTTGAGTACCAGTACCAATACCACAGTCAGTCCAGCAACACTCAGTAAGAGGATTAGTAACCTCACAAGTTAAATTGCTATTGATAACAGCAACATAGGAGTCACTCAGAGTGCAGCACGGGGAAGGGAATCTCCATTGCACTCTTCCAATGGTTAACACACACCACTAATAAACAGAACCCTCTGCTCAGGAGAAAGGTTATTAGAAGTCATGAACCATGATCACACCACGTACGACTGGTCTAATAGTTAGAGTACTTCCGTCATGAGGTTAGCTCCTCCGTGAATAACATAGCTATGAAGTAGACTTCTTCATACCTACCGCCACTACAATAGCGGAAGACATTGACTGGTAGTAAAACCACTACAGACTCCCTCGACACCAATTATTTTTTTCTGAATATTTTATTTTTGCATTTTCCAATTAAGAACATTCAAAACAAAAGTGAAAAGATATTAGACAATGATAGGACAAAGTGACAGTAAACAGACTAGCGTAAAAAATATATATATATAATTATATATACAAACATACAATAAGAAAAAAATAATAATGAGACATTGGATCACCTGCCGTAGGCTACATATTATACGTTACGTGTGAAACATTATGTGAGGATTATATATAGATTCAATCAATGAGATGTGGGGGGAAATTCTCCACATAGTCAATAAAAGGTTGCCAAATTCTGTAAAATGTCTTTTAACTTATTCCTCAAGCAGTAAGTGATTTTCTCCAAAGGGATACAACTATTAACTTCCGATAGCCACATTGCAACTGGCAGGGAGGAATCCAATTTCCATATCAAGGCAATACATTTCTTGGCAATCGCTAGCAATATTTCTGTTAGCTTTATAGTATGGCTTTGCCTAAGATTGGTGTTAGTAAAGTTACCCAGTAGACAGACCTCCGGGTCTAAAGGGAATGCAACCCCGTGAATTGAGGATATAGTATCGCATACCCTCTGCCAGAAACCGTGTAGTTTTGAACACTGCCAAGTGGAATGGAGGAATGTTCCTTCATCTGAGCCACATAGGGATGAGATATCTGGGTTGAACTTGTGCAGTCTAGATGGGGTGATATAGAGCTGATGGAGGAAATTAAACTGGATCAGTCTGTATCTGGAGTTCAATGTGGATGTAACACCATCCCTGCATAGGTCACTCCATAGATCCTCATCAAGATCAATACCCAGATCTTTTTCCCATCTAAGTCGGGGTTTATCTAGCCCAGGCAGTGTTAGTCCTGACAAAAGAGCATTGTATACACGGGAAATGGTCTTGAACAGTGGTTGGTCTGCGTGGCAGAGTTGTTCAATAGGTGACATCTTAGGTAGGTTCCATTGTCCCTTGAGAGTCACCCTAATAAAGTTTCGTAGTTGTAGGTAGCTAAAGAAGTCCCTGTTAGGCAAGTGGTATTTTTGTTTCAGCTGATCAAAAGACATAAGAACTCCCTCCTCATAACAATGTTCCAGAAGAGTGATCCCCTTATCAGACCATATGGTCTAAAGTTACTAATCTGGAAAAACATAGGAATCAATCTATTGTTCCATAAAGGGGTTTTAGGGGAAAGGAATCCCCCTCGTCTGAACAGCTCATGCAGTTTGCACCATACCAGGACAGAATGTAGGATTAAAGGGTTGTCTGTGATGGTTTTTATAGATTTTCTGTCCCATTTGTAAAACAATTCTGCCCCAGTGTCATCATTTACGTCAAGTTTTTCAATGTTAAACCATGAGGGAGAGGGACCATTGTCAAACCTCTGAGCCAGAAACCTAGACTGTGCAGCCCAGTAGTACATTCTAAAATTGGGGAGGTTTAAGCCCCCTTGACTGTAATCAAGGGTCAGTTTATCCAGGCCAACCCTAGGGGTTTTGCCATGCCAGATAAACCGTCTGGTCAGCTTGTCGAGAGAGGAAAAAAAATGCTGCGGGAACAGGGATAGGGAGAGATTGAAACAGATATAGAAATCTGGGCAGGACATTCATTTTAATTACACTGATTCTACCCAGTAGAGTGAGAGGTAAGTCCATCCATTTACAGTAGAGTGAGAGGTAAGTCCATCCATTTACAAAGGTCAACCTCCACCTTTTGCAACAAACTGGCCAGATTGAGTTTATAGAGGTTGTTCAGATTACCATCCACCATTATGCCCAAATATGTGAAGCCCATAGGCGATCATCTAAAAGGAAACTTGTGCTTGATGGTATGATGGTCAAAGACAGACAACGGTAAGATTTCGCTTTTATCAAAATATCCAGAGACAGAACTATAACACTGTAGTAGGATCTGCAAGTAAGAGAGGGAGTGTTCTGGGTTTGTTAGAAATAAGATAAGGTCGTCCGCAAAGAGTGATAGTTTATGGGTATGGGGGCCCACCTCAAAGCCATGTATGTCAGGGCACGTTCTAATAGCCTCAGCCAACGGTTCGATGGCGAGGGCAAAGAGGTGGGGGCTAATTGGGCAACCTTGTCTGTTCCCCCTATAAAGAGGGAAAGAGGAGGAAGTAATCCCATTGGTAGCAATCCTAGCTTTAGGAGATTTGTAGAGTGATTTTATCAAATTTACAAACACGGTACCTAAACCGAACTTTTGCAAGACGCGAAAGAGGTATGGCCATTCAACCCTATCAAAGGCCTTTTCAGCGTCGAGGGAGACTGCGACACTAGGTGTTTTGTTTTTGTTAGCAAGGTGAATTATATCAAAGAACCTTCTGAGATTATTGGAGGACAATCTATTAATTATGAAGCCAGTCTGATCTGGGTTGACCAACAGGGGAAGACATGACTCCAGTCTCTTAGATAGCATCTTGGTGACCAGTTTACAATCTATGTTAAGGAGAGAGATTGGTCTATAGGAGGCGCACTTTAGCGGGTTTTTCCCTTTCTTGTGGATTACAGTAATCACTGCTTGAGAGAAGGACTCTGGAAAGCAGTTGTCTTCTCTGGCTTTTTTAAGTACCTCCATAAGGTAGGGGACCAACAGCTCCCTAAATTCTTTATAGAACTCTGGAGGGAAGCCATTCTCCCCGGGAGATTTATTAGAAGGTAAGGATTTAATGGCCTCCAACAATTCAGGAACTGAGAAGTGTTCACTCAGGCGCTCGCCGTCTTCCCCTGACAGGCATGGGAGGTTGAGAGAGGAGAGAAAGGAGTCGATCTCTGATAGATCATCGCTTGATTGGGAAGTGTAGAGGTCTTCATAGTATTTCTTAAAAGTATTATTAATTTCAGTAGGGTCGAAATATATCTCATTAGTAAGAGTTTCTGTGGCATTAATTGTCCTCTTACTTTCCTCTGCTTTCAGTTGCCATGCCAATACTTTGTGAGCTTTCTCTCCAAGCTCGTAATAACGCTGTTTTGATTTAGTGATGGCCCTCTCAGCTTGATATGTGTTCAGAATATTATATTTAAGTTTTTTATTTACCAAAAGCCTGTATAGATCTTTAGCCGGGCCTCTTTGGTAGGTTTTCTCTAGCTCTGAGATTTCAGATTCAAGGGCATTCAGTTCCGCACCGTGTTTTCCTTTCAGCCCTTTAGTACAGGAAATGATCTGTCCCCTCAGATAGGCCTCAATGTGTCCCAAAGAATGAAACTATCAGGAGTGGAGGGTTTGTTTGTCAAAGTAAAAATATTGATCTGCTCTTTGATGAATGCACAAAATTCAGGTTACTTTTGGGAGTGTAGAATTGTCTCCATCTATATGCTCCATTTACCTTGGTAGGAATGGAGATTGATAATACCAGAGGAGAAATGGTCACTAAGCAATCTGGGGAGATACTCGACATCTAACACTCTATGAAACAGTTGTGTCGAAAGTAAAAAGTTATCTATGCGTGTGTGTGTCTTGTGTGTCTTGTGCAACTGTCTCCAGATGTCTAGTAAATTGAGATCTTTCATGAATGACATGGTGAGCTTGCTGGCTTTGATAAGAGGTGAGGGTTTATCAGAGGACCTATCAAGAACGGTATCTAAGCAAAAATTAAAATCTCCTCCAACCAGTAGTCATCCTGGTGGTGCTTGAGCGACCTGAAGGAAGACATTCTGAATAAACATATGGTCATCGAAGTTAGGAGCATAAATATTCAATAGGGTCCAAGACTCTGAAAACATATGCCCCTGCACCAAAACAAACCTGCCAGAGGGATCAGAGATGGTGTTGTTGACGCAGAAGGGGATGTGTCTACTTATCAAAATTGCAGTTCCTCTTGCTTTGGAGTTAAAAGAGGACGCAAAAACTTGTCCTACCCATTTCCTCTTCAATTTCTTGTGTTCACTGGCTGTAAGATGTGTTTCTTGTAAAAATACAATGTCAGCCTTTAATTTCTCAAGGTATGTATAGACTCTTTTCCTTTTAATCGGGCTGTTAAGGCCTTTTACGTTGAATGTGACATATTTTAGTGGATTAAGCATAGGTTGGGTTTCAAATATGTAACTGAATGGAAATCTATCATATGCAGATAATTAGGAAATGTTTCAACTTTTGTTTGAACACAGAAGTGACCTATGTGTCTCTTTAGGAAGGAAACAATAAACATAGAAAAAAGGAAGACAAAATAAATAAAAATCCCACCACCCCGATTGTCAGACTAAAACAACAATCCCAACAATCAAACATGAACACAGTTGTAGAGATACGTTGCTGCTCGCTTTCCATCTTGCTCTTACTAGCTAAACCTTGGCGTAAACTAAAACCTGCGAGCTCTCTAAGTTGAAAACAAACGTTGTGAATAGATATTTATGGCTGAATATTTACTGCCCACGGTAAGGGCTGCTTGAGTCTCTTTTCGAAAGATTAACATAAATGAGGGGGAAAGCAGTGGGCCTAAGCCCATTTATTTGCTTCGCCCAGTGGATATGGACTAAACCAAAATATACTCTCCTGTAAATGTAATAGAACTCACCCCGGAAAGATACGGTTAGTTGAAAATGTACAAATCAATTATAGTGACCGGGAGATACCAGCAGTTCAGTCCGGATAAGAGAAAACAAACAAACTTCATTTTATCCCCCAGAGAGACCGTCCTGGCTCAGATCCATTGAGTGAAGAAACGGACCGGGTCACGACCCTCGCTGTCCTCTTTCAATCCCACCACACGGATATTACTACGTCTACTCTGGTTCTCCATCTGATCTACCTTGTTTTTGAGGTAGGAATTGTCCTTTTGCAGTTGTATCAAGACCTGGTCGTGTCTAGCGATGGTATCTTCAACTGTGCTATAATGCACAACTCTGCCTCAGTCGTTCTCAAAAGGAGATCATTCATGGAGGATTTCAGGTCGTCATGGAAGAATGGAGTTCAGCCGATTTCTTATACATTTTCATAGAAAGACCTTTGTTACCATCCTGAATTTCCCGGAGGAGAGTAGCCAGAGCAACAGTCTGGAACTGTCGTCTGAGTTATGAGGGCTAATGCTAATCTTGCTAGCTGTAGCGTTATCGTTATCTTCGGAATCAACAACGTTTTGTTCGTCCTTCTTGCCTCTCGGTCGGAGGTCCATGGCTCTTTGGGAAGGTAAGTACTTGACAATTTATCAGCCGATGTTAGAATATTGTTTCAACGTTGTTATTTAGGTAAAAATAGAATAACTTAGAAGAGATCGGTTTGTCAACGTCTGCTCAGCTCCGCGGCATCACGTGCTCCCCCCTCGACACCAATTCTGACTGAACTCCAGGCATTGACCTGAAAATTACCTGACTACTTCAGACTCATTCCGAACAAGTAGTAATCTGCCAGGATACTTGGTTTCCTTCCCTTGACATGTGCGCTTGCGTAAGCATAAACGCACATGCACAACGGAACATCCAATTAGGATTTATGCTAGGATCACTTTTAAGGGTCCGAGCAAAATAAATAAAATAAAATAAAATTGTATTTGTCACATATACATGGTTAGCAGATTTTAATGAGTGTGTAGCAAAATGCTTGTGCTTCTAGTTCCGACAATGCAGTATTAACCAACGAGTAATCTAACCTAACAATTCCACAACTATTACCTCATGTACACAAGTATAAAGGGATAAAGAATATGTACATAAAGATATATGAATGAGTGATGGTACAGAACGGCATAGGCAAGATGCAGTAGATGGTATAGAGTACAGTATATACATATGAGATAAGTAATGGAGGGTATATAAACATAAAGTAGCATAGTTTAAAGTGGCAAGATGCAGTAGATGATATAGAGTTCAGTATATACATATACATATGACATGAGTAATGTAGGGTATGTAAACATTATATTAAGTGGCATTGTTTAAAGTGGCTATTGATACATTTTTACATCAATTTCCATCAATTTCCATTATTAAAGTGGCTGGAGTTGAGTCAGTATGTTGGCAGCAGCCACTCAATGTTAGTGATGGCTGTTTAACAGTCTAATGGCCTTGAGATAGAAGCTGTTTTTCATTCTCTCGGTCCCTGCTTTGATGCACCTGTACTGACTTCACCTTCTGGATGATAGCGGGGTGAACAGGCAGTGGCTTGGGTGTTTGTTGTCCTTGATGATCTTTATGGCCTTCCTGTGACATCGGGTGGTGTAGGTGTCCTGGAGAGCAGGTAGTTTTCCCCCGGTGATGCATTGTGCACACCTCACTACCCTCTGGAGAGCCTTATGGTTGTGGGCGGAGCAGTTGCCGTACCAGGCGGTGATACAGCCCGACAGGATGCTCTTGATTGTGCATCTGTAAAAGTTTGTGAGTGCTTTTGGTGACAAGCTGAATTTCTTCAGCCTCCTGAGGTTGAAGAGGCGCTGCTGCGCCTTCTTCACCACGCTGTCTGTGTGGGTGGACCAATTCAGTTTGTCCGTGATGTGTACGCCAAGGAACATAAAACTTACTACCCTCTCCACTACTGTCCCGTCGATATGGATAGGGGCTGCTCCCTCTGCTGTTTCCTGAAGTCCACAATCATCTCCTTTGTTTTGTTGACGTTGAGTGTGAGGCTATTTTCCTGACACCACACTCCGAGGGCCCTCACCTCCTCCCTGTAGGCCGTCTCATCGTTGTTGGTAATCAAGCCTAACACTGTAGTGTCGTCCGCAAACTTGATGATTGAGTTGGCCAACCACTTGTGGGTGAACAGGGAGTACAGGAGAGGGCTCAGAATGCACCCTTTTGGGGCCCCAGCGTTGAGGATCAGCGGGGTGGAGATGTTATTACCTACCCTCACCACCTGGGGGCGGCCCATCAGGAAGTCCAGTACCCAGTTGCACAGGGCGGGGTCGAGACCCAGGGTCTCGATCTTGATGAAGAGTTGAGGGTACTATGGTGTTAAATGCTGAGCTGTAGTCGATGAACAGCATTATCACATATGTATTCCTCTTGTCCAGATGGGTTAGGGCAGTGTGCAGTGTGGTTGCGATTGCGTCATCTGTGGACCTATTGGGGCGGTAAGCAAATTGGAGTGGGTCTAGGGTGTCAGGTAGGGTGGAGGTGATATGGTCCTTGACTAGTCTCTCAAAGCACTTCATGATGACGGACGTGAGTGCTACGGGGCGGTAGTCGTTTAGCTCAGTTACCTTAGCTTTCTTTGGAAAAGGAACAATGGTGGCCCTCTTGAAAAATGTAGGAACAGCAGACTGGGATAAGGATTGATTGAATATGTCCGTAAACACACCAGCCAGCTGGTCTGTGCATGCTCTGAGGACGCGGCTGGGGATGCCGTCTGGGCCATCAGCCTTGCGAGGGTTAACACGTTTAAATGTTTTACTCACGACAGCTGCAGTGAAGGAGAGCCCGCAGGTTTTGGTAGCGGGCCGTGTCAGTGGCACTGTATTGTCCTCAAAGCGAGCAAAAAAGATATTTAGTCTGTCTGGGAGCAAGACGTCCTGGTCCGCGACGGGGCTGATTTTCTTTTTGTAATCTGTGATTGACTCTAGACCCTGCCTCTTGTGTCTGAGCCGTTGAATTGCAACTCTACTTTGTCTCTATACTGACACTTAGCTTGTTTGATTGCCTTGCGGAGGGAAAAGCTATACTGTTTGTATTCGGTCATGTTTCCGGTCACCTTGCTCTGGTTAATAGCAGTGGTTTGCGCTTTCAGTTTCACGCGAATGCTGCCATCAATCCACGGTTTCTGGTTTGGGAATGTTTTAATCGTTGCTGTGGGTACAACGTCGCCGATGCACTTTCTTGTTGGACACAATGCGGAACATATCCCAATCCACGTGATCGAAGCAGTCTTGAAGCTTGGAATCAGATTGGTCGGACCAGTGTTGAACAGACCTGAGCGCGGGAGCTTCTTGTTTTAGTTTCTGTCTGTAGGCTGGAAGCAACAAAATGGAGTCATGGTCAGCTTCTCCGAAAGGAGGGCAGGGGAGGGCCTTATATGCGTCGCGGAAGTTAGAATAACAATGATCCGGGGTTTTACCAGCCCTGGTAGCACAATCCATATGCTGATATAATTTAGGGAGTCTTGTTTTCAGATGAGCCTTGTTAAAATCCCCAGCTACAATGAATGCAGCCTCATGATATGTGGTTTCCAGTTTACATAGAGTCAAATAAAATTTGTTCAGGGCCCTCGATGTGTCTGCTTGGGGGGAAATATATACGGCTGTGATTATAATCGAAGAGAATTCCCTTGGTAGATAATGCGGTCGATTGTGAGGAATTGTAAGTCAGGTGAACAGAAGGACTTGAGTTCTTGTATGTTGTTAATCATAAGGCCCCTCTTCTTACCAGAAATATACTTGTTTCTGTCGGTGCGATGCGTGAAGAAACCAGCTGGCTGCACCGACTTCGTTAGCATCTCTCGAGTGAGCCATGTTTCGTGAAGAAAAGAACGTTACAGTCTCTGATGTCTCTCTGGAATGCTACCCTTGCTCGGATATCATCAACCTTGTTGTCAAGAGACTGGACATTGGCGAGTAGTATGCTAGGGAGTGGTGCGCAATGTGCCTGTCTCCAGAGCCTGACCAGAAGACCGCTTCGTTTGCCCCTTTTACGGCATCGTTGTTTAGGGTCGCCAGCTGGGATCCATTGTCGTGGGTGGAAGGCAAAACACAGGATCCGCTTCGGAAGAGTCATATTCCTGGTCGTAATGATGGTGAGTTGACGTTGCTCTTATATTCAGTAGTTCCTCCCGACTGTATGTAATGAAACCTAAGATTACCTGGGGTACCAATGTAAGAAATAACACATAAAAAAAACAAAATACTGCATAGTTTCCTAGGATGACCAGAGGAGGGAGACTTGTGGGCCCAAGAGATCAACTGGCAAACGGACAGCAGACGGAACGTACTTACGCCCAACGGGACACTGGAGGGGAGCGGGCTCCCTATGCAGCGCCTGCTCAATGTCCGCATCCAGATCCCATACGACCGGCGCTACGAGGCAGGAGGCCGGGAGTATGGGAGTCTGATCCATGGGCCGCTCCTCTGTGTCATATAGTCTGGACAGTGCGTCTGCCTTCTTATTCTGGGAACCTGGTCTGTAGGATAAGGTAAACACACAACGAGTAAAAAACATGGCCCACCTTGCCTGACGAGGATTCAGTCTCCTCGATGCCCGGATGTACTCCAGTTTGCGGTGGTCAGTCTAGATGAGGAAAGTGTGTTTAGCCCCCTCAGGCCAAAGTCTCCACGCTTTCAACGCTTTAACCACAGCCAACATGTCCCGGTCCACATCATAGTTATGCTCTGCTGGACTCAGCTTCTTCGAGCTCTGTGTCCACCTCCACTATGAATGCCAAAGAGGGATCCGGATGGGCCAGCACTGGAGCCGAAGTAAACAGAGCTCTTAGCTGCCCAAAGGCCCTGTCCGCCTCAGCCAACCACTGCAACCTTACAGGACCCCCCTTCAGCAATGAGGTAATGGGCGCAGCAACCTGGCCAAAACCCCGGATAAATCTCCGGTAGTAATTGGCAAACCCTAAATAACACTGCACCTGCTTTACCGTGGTGGGAGTCGGCCAATTACGCACGGCTGAAATGTGGTCACTCTCCATCTCCACCCCTGATGTGGAAATGTGATACCCTAGGAAGGAGACGGCCTGCTGAAAGAACAGGCATTTCTCAGCCTTCACATACACGTCATGCTTCAACAGTCGCCCAAGTACCTTGCGCACCAAGGACACATGCTCGGGGCGTGTATCGGAGTAAATCAGAATGTCATCGATACACACCACTACACCCTGCCCGTGCAGGTCCCTGAAAATCTCATCTACAAAGGATTGGAAAACTTATGGAGCATTCTTCAACCCGTACGGCATGACAAGGTACTCATAATGCCCTGTGGTGGTACTGAACACTGTCTTCCACTCGTCTCCCTCCCGGATACGCACCAGGTCATACGCACTCCTGAGATCCAGTTTCGTGAAGAAGCGCTCCCCATGCATCGACTTAATCACCGTAGTGATAAGAGGTAGCGGATAACTGTACCCCATCGTGATTTGATTGAGACCTCAATAGTCAATGCACGGGCGTAAACCTCCATCCTTCGTCTTCACAAAAAAATAAACTCTTGCAGGCAGGTGAAGTAGAGGGCCAAATGTATCCCTGAAGCAGGGATTCAGAGACGTATGTATCCATAGCCACCGTCTCTGCTTGCGACAGGGGATAAACGTGACTCCTGGGAAGTGCAGCGTCTGGCAGGAGATTTATCGCACAGTCCCCCCTGTCGATGAGGTCGTAATTGAGTCTAGAGGTCGACCGATTATGATTTTTCAATGCCGATACCGATTCCGATTATTGGAGGACCAAAAAAGCCGATACCGATTGATCGGCCAATTTTTTCAAATATTTGTAATAATGACAATTACAACAATACTGAATGAACACTTATTTTAACTTAATATAATACATCAATAAAATCTATTTAGCCTCAAGTAAATGAAACATGTTCAATTTGGTTTAAATAATGCAAAAAAAAGTGTTGGAGAAGAAAGTAAAAGTGCAATACGTGCTATGTAAGAAAGCAAACGTTTCAGTTCCTTGCTCAGAACATGAGAACATATGAAAGCTGGTGGTTCCTTTTAACATGAGTCTTCAATATTCCCAGGTAAGATGTTTTAGGTTGTAGTTATTATAGGAATTATAGGACTATTTCCCTCTATACCATTTGTATTTCATTAACCTTTGACTATTTGATGTTCTTATAGGCACTTTAGTATTGCCAGTGAAACAGTATAGCTTCTGTCCCTCTAGTTAGCGTGCGCTAACTAGCTAGCCATTTCACTTCGGTTACACCAGCCTCATCTTGGGAGTTGATAGGCTTGAAGTCATAAACAGCGCAATGCTTGACGCACAACGAAGAGCTTCTGGAAAAACACACGAAAGTGCTGTTTGAATGATTATTTACACGCCTGCTTCTGCCTACCACCGCTCAGTCAGATACTTGTATGCTTGTATGCTCAGTCAGATTATATGCAACACAGGACACACTAGATAATCTATAGTGATGTTATCAACCATGTGTAGTTAACTAGTGATTGATTGATTGTTTTTTTATAAGGTAAGTTTAATGCTAGCTAGCAACTCACCTTGGCTTACTGCATTCACGTAACAGGCAGTCTCCTTGTGGAGTGCTACGAGAGAGAGGCAGGTTGTTATTGCGTTGGACCAGTTGACTGTAAGGTTGCAAGATTGGATCCCCCGAGCGGACAAGGTGAAATTCTGTCGTTCTGCCCCTAAACAAGACAGTTAACTCACCGTTCCTAGGCTGTCATTGAAAGTAAGAATGTGTTCTTAACTGACTTGCCTAGTTAAATAAAAATATACAAAAAATATATATATTTAATTGGCAAATCGCCGCCCAAAAATACAGATTTCCGATTTTCAAGTTTTCATAACATCGGCCCTAATTAATCGGCCATTCTGATTAATCGGTCAACCTCTAATTGAGTCCTCTTCTTTTACAGAAGGCGAGAGCCAAATTGGCATATTCTGGGGGGGATGTGCATGGTGGAGACCTAATCTGGACTTTCCACCGTAGTAGCACCAACGGAAACCCCTACACACCTCCCTGAGCACTCTCGTGACCACCCCGTGAGACCTCTCTGTTGCCAGGAAATAGTGGGGTTATGCAGAGCCAACCAGGGAAGGCCTCGTACCACAGTAAATGCAGGTGAGTCAATGAGAAAGAGACTGATTCTCTCCCCATGATTCCCCTGCATAACCATGGCCAAGGAGATGGTGGCCTTCCTGATTAGCCCGGACCCTAATGGGCGACTATCTAGAGCGTGTACCGGGAAGGGTCTAATTATAGGAAGAATGGGGATTCCTAACCTAATGGCTAATGCTCTGTCGATAAAATTCCCAGCTGCGCCTGAATCGATGAGCGCCTTATGCTGGGAATGTGGGGAAAACTCAGGGAAACAAACAGGCACAAACAGTTGAGCAACAGAGGGCTCTGGATGAGTGTGGTGCAAACTCACCTGGGGTGATGCCAGAGTGCCCTGCCTGTTGCCTTGAATCCCAGAGGAACCAACACGGCACCGACCGGCAGTGTGTCCTCTGCGGCTACAGATGGTGCACTTGATGGCTCCTCCTCCCGCTCCCTATGTGCCGCACCTCCTAACTCCATGGGCACCGGAGCGGGGTTGCTGGATGATGGAACCAACAGAGCCACCTCTGGACGTCCGCGGGTGACCAGCAGGTTAACCAACCGGATGGACAAATCCACCAGTTGGTCAAAGGTAATGGTGGCATCCCTGCAGGCCAGCTCACGTTGGACGTCCTCTCCTAGGCTGCATCTATAGTGGTCGACGAGGGCTCTGTCGTTCCAGCCTGCTCCGGCAGCCAAGGTTCGGAATTCAAGGGCGAAGTCCTGGGTGCTCCTCGTCCCCTACCTCAAATGGAAAACCCTCTCCCCCGCCGCTCTGCCCACTGAAGCGTCGGGTGAAATCCTCTAAGTGGTCTGGAGCCGTGTCTCCTTCTCTCCAAACGGCATTTGGCCTCTCCAGCGCTCTTCCTGTGAGGCTGGAGACAAGAGCGGCCACTCTCTCCCCTCCCGAGGGAGCTGGGTGCACAGTGGCCAGGTAGAGGTCCAGTTGTAGCAAGAATCCCTGGCACTGTGCTGCCGTTCCATCATACTCCCTTGGAAGGGAGAGACGCATCCCCCCGGAATCCTCTCCGGATGGAACGGGTGGAGACAACCCCGGTTGTGCTGGTCGAGGCACGGCCCATTGGTCTGGACAACACGATCCATCTTGGCACCAAGATGATGTGGCATGGCCGAATGTTCCTGGACGTGCTCCTCGAGTCTTCTAATCGGAGTACCTGATCCTGCTGACTCCATTCAATCGGTGTGTAATTCTGTCAAATTGTGTATGAAGGCGAAGTCAGGTGCAGGAGAGCAGAGTATGATAAATAAAGCACACTTTATTGTAGTTCCAAACCGGGAGCACAACAAAACAAACGTGCTCAAAAAAACGGAACAATAAAGTTAAGCGCTAAACGAACATCACTTGACATGAAAACAATTACACACAAAACATGATGGGAAACAGAGGGTTAAATACAAGTAGATTGATTGGGGAAATGAAAACAAGGTGTGTATGAAAACAAGACAAGACAAATGGATATATGAAAAATGGAGCGGCGATGGCTAGAAAGCCGGTGACGTCGATCGCCATACGCCGAACGCCGCCCAAACAAGGGGAGGAGCCTACTTCGGCAGAAGTCGTGACAGTTAGAGGCTAAGTGTCACGTTCTGACCTTTATTTCCTTTGTTTTGTCTTTATTTAGTATGGTCAGGGCGTGAGTTGGGGTGGGCAATCTATGTGTGTTTTTCTATGTTGGGGTTTTGAGTTCAGCCTAGTATGGTTCTCAATCAGAGTCAGGTGTCGTTAGTTGTCTGTGATTGAGAATCATACTTAGGTAGCCTGGGTTTCACTTTTGAGCGGTGGGTGTTTGTCTCCGTGTGAGTGTTTGTTGCCACATGGTACTGTTTCAGTTTCATTCATGGTCACGTTTATTGTTTTGTATTTTCATAGTGTTCAGTTTATGTAAACGGTACGGTCCCTGACCACGCTGCGCATTGGTCCTCCGATCCTTCTCGCTAATCCTCCTCAGAAGAGGAGGAAGAATGCCGTTACACTAAGACAGCCTGGTAAATTACTTTCTATATTAGTTTGACAGAATACCGTTTCAAAAACGTCCAATTTCCAGGGCTCGATTATCCTAAGAGCTAGACAGGTGAAATAGCAGACAGGTGAATAAGGCCCTAATTTACCACTCATCGCACTGTGCCATAACGGTATATTACTGTCACATCCTGACCATAGAAAACCTGTATTTTCTATGGTAGAGTAGGTCAGGGTGTGATTATGTGGGGTTCTAGGTTTGATTTTCTATGTTGGTGATTTGTATGATTCCCAATTAGAGGCAGCTGGTTATCATTGTCTCTAATTGGGGATCATACTTAAGTAGCATTTTTTATTGTTTATGTTTATGTTTAGTTGCCTGTTAGCACTGAATTGTCGTCACGGTTCGTTTATTCTTTATTGTGTTGTATTTGCTTTAGTTGCACCTTGGTCCACTCATTTCGAAGAACGTGACAATTACAGGTGATCCAACCAAGGCACTGAAACACCAGTAAACTCTGCTCTAGGAGAGGAGACACAAAATAATGTAGGTGTCATAATAATACACATTAGAGTACAAAAACACACATGCAAATACTCACATACACACCTGCACACACGCACACACTTTCCCCTGACTGGGAGGCAGATCAGCGAGCTCAGGCTGTGTCTTATATTAGATTGATGTGTCCCATCTTCCTGACAGGTCTGAATCATGGGCCCAGTCACACAGACCACCAGCAGCTCTGGAATGTCTGATAAAATGATATTAATTCCACACATTAATGAGATTAATGAATTTGCGGCGCTCAAAGCAAGAGGAACCAGGTTCTCTTTTTGTCTGGCCCTGAAATAATAACACCAAGGTAATTATAGAGCATCCATCAATCTAGCATACGCAACACCGCCACCGGACAGTCTAATTATCTCTCAGCATTTCTGAACTCCTCTCACTTTTCTCTCACCACTCATTTGTATTGTGTGATATGTTTTTTTTCCATTAATGGAGGAAGTCCATTATGGCTCTGCGGCGTGTTACAGTGGCTGTCTGACAGAGCTAGGGGAAGTATGATGGAGAGCTGAGGAGCTGCAGATTGAGAGATCCAAAATTCACATGATTGATGGTGATGTCACCCAGTAAGAGGTCTGCATCACCTAGTTTGACAAAGTGCTTTTAGCTATCCTCTCTAAGGAAATAATGAAGACGTCTACAGCCACACCGTCCAATATAGTCACCCAATATAATCACGACATTCAAGTAGATAATTAATTTCCCTCTCAATTATTTAATGTTGTTGACTTTTTTGATTTACGGAAAATACAAATACAAACATTTGACTAAAGTTCAATGTGCTTTCAGTGCCAAACTAAGTTAAGGATTTAGTGACATATTACTATGTTGTTTGTTTGCTGTCTGACTTGTTAAGCTGCCAAATATATTCGTTATGGTGTACAGTATTCAAATAAACTTTTACAACCCTTTTTTCACAGAAAGCTGCAGATTTGACATTCTGGTGCAAACTTCTGGGTGTCTTTGGGTGTGGCCGCCAGTCGGCATAGGAACGCTTGCCACTTCCTGCTACCCCCTCACACGCCTCTGCCTACTCCCACCCCCACTTGCCTCCATGCCAATCAGCCAAGGCAGCTGCACAAACACCCACAACAACACTGCTACTTCCCTAAAATAAACTCTTCTGCCATGACATCCGTACTGGAGTGGATTTCCAAAACAATAATAATTAACCAAGCTAAGCTGAGCTGTGCTGACTGAGGGGGGAGCAGAACAACGAGAATGTTTTTCAGTGGCTCTGACTGACTTCCATCCAATTCAGGCTAATTGTGAAGTGTACATACAG
Organism: Oncorhynchus nerka; assembly: GCF_034236695.1. NCBI lineage: Eukaryota > Metazoa > Chordata > Actinopteri > Salmoniformes > Salmonidae > Oncorhynchus > Oncorhynchus nerka. The sequence goes on from NC_088423.1 coordinate 81,754,101, forward strand.
GCTGAGGCCAGGGAGGTGCTTCCTGGAGCGTCCCTCACTAATGGTTGAAGAGGATGGTCATTTCAGCGTAAAATGTAATGTCCCCCAGCTGTCCAAGCAATAGGGATCAAATCCCTCCTCCTCCTCCCTCCATCCCTCATCCCTTCATCCCTGGTTCTTTAATGACCACACTGCAGCCAGCAGAGATGTCAGCCCAAAGGCTCTATCTGCTCTATCCCTGCTCTCCAGTTAATACAGTATTCCAGCTACTGACTGACACAATACACTACTACACATGTACAAATCATATTGCATACTGTACAGTCAATAATAAACTTTCTCCAAATATTGAGAGAAAGGTTGATGATATGCACCCATCCAAATGTCTCGAAACAACCCCTGAAAATCTATAGAAAAATGAGTGAGAACAAATTAATCGCTGACCTTGCAACAAATCATGTGCTAGACAGACAGTGTTATGATGTGTTTAGTGTCTCAGCAAAGGGTTGTCTTGAGGGCATAGCCATCCAGTCTGATAAACACTCTTTAGCCCTCCGTCACAGGCTATGGAAGCTGACAAGCTAACTTACAATGTGGATGTATCCCAAATGGCACCCTATTCAGTGCATTACTGGTGACCAGGGCCCATAGGGAGGCCACTAGCACTGCACTCTGTAGTAGACAGGGTGCCATTTGGGATGTAGACTGTGTGCTTGGGTTACAGCTGTGGAGCCAACTGCCAGACAGGTTAACAGTAATATCTCCAAGTGGTTTAAACTTTCATTTCAATAAACACATAAAAATGTTTGACTAGTCATTCTCCGAGCTCGTTTCAAGTACCTGAAGAATGACTCATAAAAGCCTGTTTCTTTTTATAAACACTGTAGAAGTTATTTATCGAGCCTGGCATTGGGACACTTATTCAGAAGTGTGTTCCCCTCCTTTGTTTTTGCGTAGGAGCCATATAGCTGTACAGCGTTGACAGTCAGCTAAACAACTGGTTAAGGACATAAAATGAGAACTGTGGAACGATTATAGCTGTAGGACCTGAGAGAAGACATCCATATCTGTAGAATTTAGGAAATACTACAAGTTTGATGATGTCAGGACTCCTACCGAAGGTGGCTCCCCTTCCTGTTCGGGTGGCGCTCGGCGGTCGTTGTCACCGGCATACTAGATGCCACTGATCCCTTTTCCCCTTTTCTGTTTATTGGTTTCACCTGTGTTTGTTTTAGGCTGATTGGTTGGGCTTTATTTGTGTGGGATTGTTCGATGTACACATCTGTGTGTCACGGTTTTCCCATTTGCTTGGCTTTTTGCTGGACTGTTTAAGTCCCCCGTGTTTGGGGCATTTGTTTTGGTGGGTTCCCCGTGTTTCGTGGGGTTGGCGTATGTTTACCGTTGTTGTACATTAAAAGGTGTTAGCACGACCCTGAACTCTCTGCTTCCTGCGCCTGACTACACCCCGGATGTTACAGAATCCTGCACCACCCTGATGGAGTCAGCAGGAGCAGCTGCCAACCCCCTCCCATCAATTGAGGAATGTGTCCTCCATCATACCACCGTCCTCCATCGGATAGGATCGGCGATGGACCAAATGATGGAGACAATGGACCGATGGGAGAGGAGTGGTCTCCTCTCTGCACCTCCGGTTCCTCCATTGCTGGATCCACCTTCTCCTCCCTCCTCCTCCGGCTCCGGCGCTCTCCGTCTTGCGCTCCCGAGAGATTATGATGGAGTGGCGGCTGGGTGTCAGGGGTTCTTGCTCCAACTTGAACTGTACCTGGCGGGTGAGCAACTGTTCCATCTTAGGCAGGAGAAGAGGAGCGCCCAGGATTACGCGTTGGAGTTCCGGACCTTGGCCGCTGTGGCTGGGTGGAACGACAGGGCCCTGATAGACCACTACCGGTGTAGTCTCTGGGAGGCGTCCCCAGGGAGCTAGAGACACCGCTCTCTCCCTTGACGAACTCATAGACATGTCTATCCGGCTGGACAATCTGCTGGCTACCAGCGGGCGTTCGGAGAGGGTCCTGTTCGTTCCACCACCTAGCACTCCCGCTCCCATTCCTATGGAGTTAGGGAGGGGCCGTGCCGAGGGGTACTGGAGGAGGAGGCCCGTCTGGGAGTTGAGAGGGCAGGCGGAACACTTCTCGGTCACCCCAGGTGAGTCAGCACCAAACTCACCCAGAACCCCCTGTTGGTCACATGTTTGTCTTGATTTTGTTTCTTGATTTTTTGCCCCCTCTTCCCGATTCAGGCGCAGCTGGGAACTTTATGGATCGCGGACTCGCCATCAAGCTGGGTGTTCCGCTAGTGCCGATAGATTCCCCCTTCCCCGTGTACTCCCTAGATAGCCAGCCATTAGGGTCAGGATTGGTCAGGGAGGCCATGGTTCCACTGGACATGGTGACGCAGGGGAATCATGAGGAGCGGATTAGTCTCTTCATTATCGATTCACCTGTGTTTCCAGTGTTGCTGGGGATTCCCTGGCTGGCTAGTCACAATCCTAGGATTTCGTGGAGACAGGGGTTCTCCAGGGATGGTCAGAGGAGTGTTCAGGAAGGTGTATGAGAGTTTCCATCAGTGCCACGTCGGTGGAGAGTCCAGACCAGGATTCCACTGTGCGCATTCCCCCTGAATATGCCGATTTGGCAATCGCTTTCAGTAAGAAGAGAGCGACTAAATTATTATGAATGAAATATTTTTATTAAATAATTGTTTTCTTTACATAGTTGAATGTGCTGACAACAAAATCACACAAATATTATCAATGGAAATTACATTTATCAACCCATGGAGGCCTGGATTTGGAGTCACACTCAAAATTTAAAGTGAAAACCACACTACAGGCTGATCCAACTTTGATGTAATGTCCTTAAAACAAGTCAAAATGAGGCTCAGTAGTGTGTGTGGCCTCCACGTGCCTGTATGACCTCCCTACAACGTCTGGGCATGCTCCTGATGAGGTGGCGGATGGTCTCCTGAGGGATCTCTTCCCAGACCTGGACGAAAGCATCCGCCAACTCCTGGACAGTCTGTTGTGCAACGTGGCGTTGGTGGATGGAGCGAGACATGTCCCAGATGTGCTCAATTGGATTCAGGTCTGGGGAACGGGCGGGCCAGTCCATAGCATCAATGCCTTCCTCTTGCAGGAACTGCTGACACACTCCAGCCACATGAGGTCTAGCATTGTCTTTCATTAGGAGGAACCCAGGGCCAACCGCACCAGCATATGGTCTCACAAGGGGTCTGAGGATCTCATCTTGGTACCTAATGGCAGTCAGGCTACCTCTGGCGAGCACATGGAGGGCTGTGCGGCCCCCAAAAGAAATGCCACCCCACACCATGACTGACACACCACCAAACCGGTCATGCTGGAGGATGTTGCAGGGGGCAGAACGTTCTCCACTGTGTCTCCAGACTCTGTCACGTCTGTCACGTGCTCAGTGTGAACCTGCTTTCATCTGTGAAGAGCACAGGGCACCACTGGCGAATTTGCCAATATTGGTGTTCTCTGGCAAATGCCAAACGTCCTGCACGGTGTTGGGCTGTAAGCACAACCCCCACCTGTGGACGTCGGGCCCTCATACCACCCTCATGGAGTCTGTTTCTGACCGTTTGAGCAGACACATGCACATTTGTGGCCTGCTGGGGGTCATTTTACAGGGCTCTGGCAGTGCTCCTCTTGCTCCTCCTTGCACAAAGGCGGAGGTAGCGGTCCTGCTGCTGGGTTGTTGCCCTCCTATGGCCTCCTCCACCTCTCCTGATGTACTGGCCTGTCACCTGGTAGCGCCTCCATGCTCTGGATACTACGCTGACAGACACAGCAAACCTTCTTGCCACAGCTCGCATTGATGTGCCATCCTGGATGAGCTGCACTACCTGAGCCACTTGTGTGGGTTGTAGACTCCGTCTCATGCTACCATTAGAGTGAAAGCACCGCCAGCATTCAAAAGTGACCAAAACATCAGCCAGGAAGCATAGGAACTGAGAAGTGGTCTGTGGTCACCCACTGCAGAACCACTCCTTTATTGGGGGTGTCTTGCTAATTGCCTATCATTTCCACCTGTTGTCTATTTCATTTGCACAACAGCATGTGAAATGTATTGTCAATCAGTGTTGCTTCCTAAGTCGACAGTTTGATTTCACAGAATTGTGATTGACTTGGAGTTACATTGTGTTGTTTAAGTGTTCCCTTTATTTTTTTGAGCAGTGTACTTGTTCTCCCCACTGTATATCACGGAATCTTTGGGGCAGGGGTACATTCGGCTCTCCATCTCACCCGTCTCCTCGTCTTTCTTTTTTGTACAGAAAAAGGAGGGAGGTCAGCGTCCGTGCATTGATTATAGAGGTCTAAATTCCACCAGAGTGTGGTTTAGTTACCCACTACCTCTCATCGCTACGGTGGTGGAATCATTTCACGGAGCACATTTTTTCACAAAACTGGACCTCAGGAGCGCGTATTGTTTGGTGCGTATTCGGGATGGAAACGAGTGGAAAACCACGTGTAGTACCACATCGGGCCACTATGAGTACCTCGTCATGCCGTATGGGTTAAAGAATGCTCCAGCCGTCTTTCAATCCTTTGTAGACAAAATTCTCAGGGACCTGCACGGGCAGGGTGTGGTTGTCTATATTGATGATATTCTGATCTATTCCGCCACCCGCGCTGCGCATGTGTCTCTGGTGCGCAAGGTGCTTGGTAGACTGCTGGAGCATGACCTATACGTCAAGGCTGAGAAGTGTGTGTTCTCCACACAAGCCGTCTCCTTTCTGGGTTATCGCATTTCCACCTCGGGGGTGGTGATGGAGTGTGACCGCATTAAGGCCGTGCGTAATTGGCCGACTCCAACCACGGTGAAGGAGGTGCAGCGGTTCTTGGGATTTGCCAATTACTACCAGAGGTTTATCCGGGGCTTTGGCCAGGTAGCGGCCCCCATTACCTCACTGCTGAAGGGAGGTGCGTTTGCGGTGGTTGGCAGAGGCTGACAGAGCCTTCAATAGGTTGAAGGTGCTGTTCACAGATGCACCCGTTTTGGCGCACCCAGACCCCTCTCTAGCATTCATCGTGGAGGTGGATGCGTCCGAGGCTAGGGTAGGTGCCGTGCTATCACAACACTCGGGTACGCCACCAAAACTCCGCCCCTGCGCTTTCTTTTGGAGGAAGCTCAGTCTAGCGGAGCGTAACTATGATGTGGGGGACCGGAAGTTGTTAGCGGTGGTAAAGGCCTTGAGAGTGTGAAGACACTGGCTTAAGGGGGCTAAGCACCCTTTTCTCATCTGGACCGACCACCAGAATCTGGAGTATATACGGGCAGCTAGGAGACTGAATCTGCGTCCGGCAAGGTGGGCCATGTTCTTCACCCGATTCAGGTCCACTCTGTCTTATTGACCAGGCTCCCTGAACACAAAGGCCGACGCGCTGTCCTGTCTCTATGACACGGAGGATCGGTCCACCGAGCCTACTCCCATCCTTCCAGCCTCGAGTCTGGTGGCAGCAGTGGTATGGGAGGTGGACTCGGACATCGAGCGGGCGTTATGCACCTCCTCAGTGTCCGGCTGGGCGTAACTACGTGCTGCTTGGTGTCCGGGACCAACTGATTCGGGGGGCTCACACCCTACCTTCTTCGGGTCATCCTGGGGTGGCGAGGACAGTGCGGGGCCTCAGGGGGAAGTATTGGTGGTCCACCTTGGCTAGGGACGTTAGGTTTTATGTCTCTTCCTGTTCGGTGTGCGCCCAGAGTAAGGCTCCTAGGCACCTTTCTAGAGGGAAGTTACAACCCCTCCCCATTCCACAACGACCATGGTCTCACTTATCAGTGGATTTCCTGACCGATCTCCCCCCGTCTCAGTACAACACTACGGTCTTGGTTGTTGTGGATCGGTTTTCTAAGTCCTGGCGTCTCCTCCCGTTGCCCGGTCTCCCTACAGCCCTACAGACTGTGAAGGCGTTATTTACCCATGTCTTCCAGCACTACAGGGTGCCGGAGGACATTGTCTCTGATCGGGGTCCCCAGTTCACGCCCCGGGTATGGAGGGAGTTTATGGAGCGTCTGGGGGTCTCGGTCAGCGTGACCTCCGGTTATCACCCCGAGAGTAATGGGCAGGTGGAGAGAGTGAACCAGGAGGTGGGTAGGTTTCTGTGGTCGTATTGCCAGGACCGGCCAAGGGAGTGGTCTAGGTACGTCCCATGGGCGGAGTTGGCTTAGAACTCACTCCGTCACTCCTCGACGAACCTATCACCGTTTCAGTGTGTGTTGGGCTACCAGCCGGTCCTGTCACCTTGGCATCCGAGTCAGACCGAGGCTTCTGCGGTGGAGGAGTGGGTGCAGCGCTCCATGGAAACCTGGAGGGCCGTCCAGGAATCCCTCAAACAAGCCAGTGGACAGCAGTGCTGACCGCCACCGCAGTGAGGCCCCCGTGTTTGTACCGGGGGACAGGGTCTGCCTCTTGACCCGAAACCTACCCCTCCGCTTGCCCTGCCAGATGCTGGGGCCGCAGTGTGTGCGGCCCTTAAGTCCTGAGGAAGATAAACGAGGTGTGTTATAGGTTACAACGTTTCATGTGTCTCTCCTCAGGCCGGTGGTAGCTGGTCCCCTGCAGGAAGGTGAGGTTCCAGAGGTCCCTCCTCTCCCTCTGGACATCGAGGGGTCCTCAGCATACACGATACGGGCCATTCTGGACTCGAGACGCCGGGTGAGGGGCCTGCAGTACCTCGTGGACTGGGAGGGGTACGGTCCGGGGGAGAGGTGCTGGGTACCGGTGAGGGACATCTTGGACCCGTCAATGTTGAGGGATTTCCATCGACCTCCATCCGGATCGCCCTGCGCCTCGCCCTCCGGGTCGCCCTCGAGGCCGGTGTCGGCGCGCTGCGGGAGCCACGCGTCAGGGGGGGTACTGTCACGACTCCTACCGAAGGTGGCTCCCCTTCCTGTTTGGGTGGTGCTCGGCGGTCGTCGTCACCGGCCTAATAGCTGCCACTGATCCCTTTTCCCCTTTTCTGTTTATTGGTTTCACCTGTGTTTGTTTTAGGCTGATTGGTTGGGCTTTATTTACCAGCAGGCCCGCCGGATTGTTTGTATGACTAGTGTGCACGTTAGAGATGAATGGTTTTTCCTGTTTGTGGGTTTTTTGCTGTTTTTTTGCTGGTTGTGCGGGATTGTTCGATGTACGTGTGTACATGTCTGTGTGTCACGGTTTTGCTGGACTGTTTAAGTCCCCCGTGTTTGGGGCATTTGTTTTGGTGGGTTCCCCGTGTTTCGTGGGGTTGGCGTATGTTTACCGTTGTTGTACATTAAAAGGTATTAGCACGACCCTGAACTCTCTGCTTCCTGGGCCTGACTTCTCACCCACTACACCCCAGACGTTACAGATGAAGTACTTATATCAACGTACCAAAGAGTACGAATGGACCAATGCATAGATTACAATGCATATGAATGCTATATAGAGAGCAATTACAATACCAAATCACCAAACACTCAACAACAACAACAGTTATAAACCAACTAGGACCATCATCAAATACAGCCTTTGCCTTCATTTCAGGTTCACAAGACACATCTTTCCATTCAATTTGTCATGTTGTCTCTGATCCTGACCTATATTTCACCACATCATTATGTTGTCCCCAGAGGCAGAGGGCTGGGTTGCCCTGAGGGCGAGAGAAAGCTCCCCTCACAGACAGACAGCTGTGGCAGACGGCACCATGACACTGGTAGTGGGATGAAGCTGTACACAATGACATGCAGAAGCACATCTTCTCTACAAAACAAATTACTACATGTCACCATAATGGAGGACCTCTCAATATAAGGCTCTGGTGTTCATTACTATGATGTCACCACCATGATCACTGGATGGGGGCAGGGTTGATTACAAAGTAAATATTGGATTTCTAACTTATAAGAGAAAGTTGATACCATGTTGAACAATAAAGTTATTGGAAAACATTAAAAACAATGACAACCAATGTAGCAAAATTTGAAGTTAAATTTGGGTACATTAATTTTTTATTTTTTTAAAACGTTTTTTAAACCTCTATTTAGCTAGGCAAGTCAACAATCAAGTCATTCTAAAAGATGAGTTTTTGTCAGCACCAGGCCTAAAGAGCCTGGCCTCTCATAACTCGCTGAAGACATAGGCCTTGACCTATCCGCACAGTAAGGAGAGGCTTGCTCCCTTGGCTTCAATACTGCAATCCAGTCAGTGGCAGTCCATGTAGCATCTTTAAACTGAGTTATTCTCCCAGGTCTCAGATGTATCACCTTGCCAGATCAACTTGTCTGGTTTGGGGCGATTCATTTTCCGACCCCTCTCCCAAGTTATCTAAATGGATTGTAGAATAATCTGCCGTGCCCTGCAACCATACCACCGAATAATTATTCTGTGTTCAAACAGCTTTGACAGGAAAAATTAGTAACAATCACCCAGAGAGCAGGTGTGTTTTTCCTTCCTCTTTTTTCCTCTGAGTGCCTGCAGCAGAAATGGTTGTGTACAAGGCTGGTATTGATTTTGAAACCATTTGACAAAGGATAAATAAGATGGGAGAGAAGGGAGGCCTTAGCCATGAGGTTTTTGATCAATCAACATGTCACAGCTGGAACAAAATTCAATTTTTATTTATCAAAATCCCCTGCTTGGTTAGGATACCATGAAGTGCTGCTATGCAGAGCTCTTAAGAACCCATGAAGCTAGCCACATACTGTACACACATCATTGCTTTTCAAATGGATTACATGACTGAAATATTTACTTGTGAAAACAATACTTCTAATGTAATGAGGATTGTAAAGATGATACAGGACTAATCACAGTTGAAAGGTATAAGGATACTAGGTTACATAAACATACAGTATGTCTATAACATGGAGAGGCCGAAGCAGAGACGGTAGGAAGAGTATAATAGATGTTCGAACTGAATCAAATTACTGATTTTATCCTTGAGGTTCTGCCCGGACCATATGGCGTTTTACATATAATACACTCCATTGAACTTACTTATATTGCCTCAATAGACTCCATTTCTAACGACCATGATTTCTACACATAAAATGATGGGCCAAAGGTCAGGACCGACCAGTCATTTCACAACCATACAGACTGATGAGGAGAACATACAGGTAACTGCCAAATAAACACTTCCTGAGTTAATTAAGAAATGCCAAAATGCCCAGGTGCTCATTATTTTGGCTACTATGATTAGAAGAAGAGATCTTAGTGACTAGGAAAGAGGGGTCTCAAAGGACCATAGGGGGTTTAAAGTGTGTGTGTGTGTGTGTGTGTGTGTGTGTGTGTGTGTGTGTGTGTGTGTGTGTGTGTGTGTGTGTGTGTGTGTGTGTGTGTGTGTGTGTGTGTGTGTGTGTGTGTGTGTGTGTGTGTGTGTCAGTCACCAGATCTCAACCCATTTGAACATTTATGGGAGATTCTGGAGCGGAGCCTGAGGACAGCATTTTCCACCCCCATCAACAAAACACCAAATGATAGAATTTCTTGCAGAAGAATGGTGTCACATCCCTCCAATAGAGTTCCAGAACCTAAGTAGAATCTATGCCAAGGTGCATTGAAGCTGCTCTGGCTTGTGGTGGCCCAACACCCTATTGAAAACTTTATGTTGGTGTTTCCTTCATTTTGGCAGTTACCTGTATCACGCTTTACTCAACATTTGTGATGTTTGTTTTTACTTCAACACTTCTGATTACTAAGGATAACATTGATGTTTATCATCTAGAAAAGTCAGACAAAATGGAAGAACACGAGTAAAGCTGATTTCCACAGCTTAATTGTTGATTTCCACAGCACATTAGTTACTATGTGTCACGACTCCTACCGAAGGTGGCTCCCCTTCCCTCGGGTGGCGCTCGGCGGTCGTCGTCCCCGGCCTACTAGCTGCCACTGATTCTTTCCTCCCCCTCCTTGTCTGTTTATTGGTTACACCTGTTGTTTATTTGGTGATTAGTTGGGCTTTATTAGCCAGCCGGCCCGCCTGCTCTTTGTGCGGGATTGTTTGTGTGACTAGTGTGCACATTAGAGGTTAATGGTTTTTCCTGTTCGTGGGTTTTTTGCTGGACTGTTTTAGTCCCTGTGTTTGGGGCATTTGTTTTTGTGTGCGCCCTGTGTTTTCGTGGGGTGGCTTATGTTCGCTGTTTGTTCATTAAATAGCACTACGCTGAACTCTCTGCTTCCTGCGCCTGACTTCGCACCCAGTACACCCAGATCGTTACACTATGTTGTTACACTACAGTCATACTCTTCCATATGTCCCCCAACATGTAAAAAATAAATAAAATGAAACAATAAAAATCTGGGTTTATTAAAATGTTTCTCAGAAAGGAATGCGTTTGAGTGCACTGAAAAGTCCCAGTAACATTATTCTATGTTGGTGGCCTAATGGACAGAACAAAAAAAGAACAAAGAACAAGAGAGGGATTAAATCGATATCCATGATGAATTTCAAACTCTGGAAATATTTATCTTGAAAATGTATTCTGTTTAAAATGCCCCCTCACCTATGTGGAGAATAAAAAATGATTTCAAGGGAAGGTATTCCAATTCTGGTGCCTTGAAAAAATCATCTCTGTGACACGTCTACTTAAACCAAGGGAAATTATGAATGAAAGCTCACTTCCAAATGTAAGACTAATCAATCTGAAATGCTTATGACAATTAACATAGTGGGGATGGAGTCAGAGCTGGGTGTTTTGACAGCTTAGATTAAACCTGTACTAATGGGATCATTTTTCTCCTGAAAAAGGTACTCCTTTAAAGCAGCAGCAATCAATTATTATGAATTATGCAGAAGGTCTAATGTCATTAATATGTCTCATTAGTTTGCATTGACTAAGGAGACTTCCACCCTTCCTTCTTCCCCTCCCTGCTCTTCCATCAAAGGAGGGATAATAAAAAAACAATGAAAATAACATTATTTGCATTCAGCAGAGACTAAATCAAAGCAAATAAATGTTTATCAGTCACATATGCCGAATACAACAGGTGTAGACCTTACAGTGAAATGCTTACTTACGAGCTCCTAACCGACAGTGCAGTTTAAAAAAATACGGATAAGAATAAGAGATAAAAGTAACAAGTAATTAAAGAGCAGCAGCAAAAAATAACAATGTATACAGGGGGGTGTCGGTACAGAGTCAATGTGAGAGGGGCACCGGTTAGTTGAGGTAGTATGTACATGTAGGTAGAGTTAATTAAAGTGACTATGCATAGATGGCAACAGAGAGTGGTATTGGTGTGGAGATGGGAGGGGGAGCAATGCAAATAGTCTGTTTAGCCATTTGACTAGAAGTTCAGGACCTATACTTGGTGTGGTAGCAGGGAGAACAGTCTATGACTAGGGTGGCTGGAGACTATGACAATTCTTAGGGCCTTCCTCTGACACCGCCTGGTATAGAGGTCCTGGATGGCATGAAGCTTGGCCACAGTAATGTACTGGGCTGTTCGCACTACCCTCTGTAGTGCCTTGCGGTCGCAGGCCGAGCAGTTGCCATACCAGGCAATGATGCAACCAGTCAGGATGCTCTCGACGGTGCCAGCTGCACTGCAAAACTTTTGAGGACCTGAGGACCAATGCCAAATCTTTTCAGTCTCCTGAGGGGAAATAGATTTTTTCGTGAAGCCTATAGGTTTTGTCATGGTGTGCTTGGACCATGTTAGTTTGTTGGTGATGTGGACACCATGAGAATGGGGGCGTGCTCAGTCCTCTTTTTCCTGACGTCCACAATCATCTCCTTTGTCTTGACTAGAGATGCGTTTGCCTTCATGTCAATGTCAAATGGAGTGTTTGTGATGCCTCTCTGTTGCAGGCAGGACAGGAGAGGAAGGGAAAGCATGCCAGGGCTTCTTTATTCATCTCAAATATTTCTAGTGATGCATTAGTGTCAGGATGCGCCATTTTCATTTCTCAGCAGAGAGACGACCAGGCAGCAGTCTGACAGCCCAGGCGGATGTGTAAATACAAAGGAAAACACTTAACTATGACATCATTTGCGGTGGATTATTAATCTTTCTTTTTAAGGGCCTGTGTGTCCTGTCTGGCTCCTCCTGCTATATCTACATGTGTACGCACACACACGCGCATAGAGACTCACGCACACACTTGTGCAGACACACACTTGCGCATACACACACTTGCGCACACACATCATTGCCAGTGTTGGTTCCGAACTAAGTTATACAAAAATATCCATTAAGGAGATAGATGTACCTGGGTGACGGTTGGCTGCTTTGAAAACAAAAGGAGCTCACAGAGAGGGTGGGTTACGGGTTAGGGCTACAGTACATGTACAATGGGAGCCGTTGTTTGAGTTGTGCTGTTTCAAATATAACACACAGGACATAATGGCTGCCCACTAGTAAAAGCACTACATCTCACAGCCTGGCTGATGACTGAGTCATCTGCCAAGCGGAACACAACAGAACAGCTAGCAGGCCAGGGAGGCAGCCACAGGACTGTGTCCAAATGGCACCCTATCCCTAGATATAGTGAACTACTTTTGACTAGACCCCTATGGGTGAAAAGTAGTGCTCGAAACATGGAAGAGAATACATTTCAGACGCACCAGGTTTTTAGTTGAATGAATGTACAGTGCATTCTGAAAGTATTCAGATACTTTGACTTTTTCCACATTTGGTTACAGGCTTATTCTAAAATGCATTGAATTGTTTTTTCCCCTCATCAATCCACACACAATACCCCATAATGACAAAGCAAAAACAGGTTTTTAGAACTTTTTTGCAAATATAAAAAAAAACTGAAATATCATTTTTACATACATTTTTACACACCCTTTACTCAGTACTTTGTTGAACCACCTTTGGCAGCGATTACAGCCTTGAGTCTTCTTGGGTATGAAGCAACAAGCTTGGCACACCTGTATTTGTGGAGTTTCTCCCATTCTGCTCTGTCAGTTTGGATGGGGAGCGTCGTTGCACAGCTATGGAGTGGAGCTCTGTCAGAGTGACCATTGGGTTCTTGGTCACCTCCCTGAACAAAGCCCTTCTTCCTCGATTTCTCAGTTTCGCCGGGTGGCCAGCTCTGGGAAGAGTCTTGGTGGTTCCAAACCTCTTCCATTTAAGAATGATGGAGGCCACTGTGTTCTTGGGGGCCTTCATTGCTGCAGACTTTTTTTGGTACCCTTCCCCAGATCTGTGCCTCGACACAATCCTGTCTTGGAGCTCTACAGACAATTCCTTCGACCTCATGGCTTGGTTTTTGTTCTGACCTGCACTGTCAACTGTGGGACCTTATATAGACAGGTGTTTGCCTTTCCAACTCATGTCCAATCAATTGACTTTATCACAGGTGGCCTCCAATAAAGTTGTATAAACATTTCAAAGATTATCAATGGAAACAGGGTGCACCTGAGCTCAACTTCGAACACTTATGTAAATAAGGTCTTTCTGTAATTTATTTTTTATAAATTCGCAAAAATGTCTAAAAACCTTTTTTCAGTCAAGAGGTCTGAATACTTTCTGTATGCACTGTATACTGTACCTATAGCTGACCTATTTGCGTTTAATGTAGTGTGTAGATTTCACATTTTAAAGACAGGGAGGTGTAGTGTCCAGATATCAAAGGTGTCTGCTTCACTGGTAAAGAACCGATACTGGATGAGTATGCGTCACTTATTGAATGTATACATGTCGACCACAAGGTTGTTACAGGCCATTGCTGCCTTAGAGGTAGCTACAAATACACATGTTAAAGTGGTAAACGTGTTACACCTCTCTACGGCAGTGTTGGTCTTTGGTTTGAGTGAGACAGTGAGCTGGTGGTAACGGTAGTGGTGGTTGTGTTGCCTAAATAGCCTATACTAAAGTACACTAGAAGAGGGAGGGGAGATACTGACAGGGTCTTTAGAGTGCAGGGGCCATGTACATTCAGTAGGTGCGTGGGAAGTATTGGTATTCCCAGTCATGTCCCTCACACACACACACACAAAGACACCCAGCCCTGGCTACTGCTTATTCTAGGCACATTCTCTCCAAACCCAAAACATCCACTAGGCATGAATGCAATGTATAAAATAGCCATATCTCACATGAAAAATAAATAACTATGCCTCGCATTACAGCAGAGTTTAAAAGGCATCAGATATGATTGTGATTTTGAATACCTCGAAGACAAAAACAGACTGCAATGACCCTGCCAACATCTAAAAGCAAGGCCCTCCACTTCCTTGCTGTCCTCATTATATTCAAAACACAGACTAGACACCTACCAGGGACAATGACCCATGAATCATCTCTTCATCCGCTGAATCAGGGGTGATGACATACAGTATATCTCTGTTGCAGAGCCACGTGCAGTAACCACCAGCTGATGATGAGCTGTCAGTCTTCCATTACAGCTATCCATTTCAATTTCACAGCTCTGACATTTCTCAGTAAAGCCACAGAATACACTCATTATGCAACCCAACACAAACCCCATGGCCTAATGACCAGGAGAGAATAGACCAGCATAACTGTGTATAAATACAGGACATGTTACCTACTGCTCTCCATTATTACGCAACGCTCTCCCATTCAGTACTAGTTGTCTTTAACAGATAGAGGACGGACGGTCACACAGACTAGCCTTTAGTTTACAAGGATGGGAGAGCTTCTCTTAAAGGAGGAATGGAAACCTTAGCCTCTCGCCTTGTTGAATTCTATCCAGGTCCACTTCAATTAATTACACCTAAATAAATAATGCGCAAGGAGCCGTTTTAGGAGTTTTATTCTCAAGACATAAAAGCTGTTAATTATCACTCTCATCGTGAGAGAGGAAGACAAGGAGGAGTGGAGTGTGGATTGAAGGAAGGTAACAAAAAGAATGTCAAATGATCTACTTTCTAAACCACATAGAGAACCAAAGATCACCAAGGAAAGTCTCATATTTGTTTGGGTGGTTGTCAGACAGGACTCCTTGATATGGACAATATGGAAGTGGTGCTCGCTGAACAGAGCATCGAGGGAAGAGCACCACAAGTCTCTGAATTACTCTTACTTGTTTTAGAGTGTCCAGGGGGAAGGGAGGCAGGTGAAGTTCGTCCTTATTTCCAACGTTAGAGATTCGATTAAGCACCAGGAAAGCAAATGATCCCAACAAACTAATGATTAATCCAGCAGGTCTATTTACTAATGTACCAGAATGCATTAGAGGCATAAGTTAATGGGGACAGGACATCAATTCAAATACAAATGAACCACATTTGCATCGGACGCTTATTGACTGGTGTAACAAAACGAATTACAAAAGGTAATCTACTTATAAACCTTAGAGACAGATGAAACATGATTTCCTACATATCTACGATTTGACTCAGGACTGATTCTTGCATCCAGAAATGACAGACGTCAATGCAAACTGACTGGGCTAGTCAGTGGTCAGAATAGAAATATGGTCTGAGTAAAAGAGAAAATCGGATAGAGAACAGCTTCAATGATCACCCACCCAAAAATAAACTACTGCAGTTGTTGAAAACATGGACAATGGTGATTCTCAATTCCTGCTCCGATTAAGAAATATCCTGAGATGGATAGCTGGTCCTATAATTGAATGTGCAGTAAAATCAAAATGAATGACATGATTAAACGTGATCAATGCATGCCGTCTTACCATAGCAGTGCCTGTTGTGGGAACTTTCCCACACTCTCTTAGGGTAAGCGCTAAGCGCTAGTGCCACTATGGTTACTGTCAGGCAGGGCAGAACTCCTGAGAAGGGCTCCTGGGGTGACAGTGCAGTGGCATCTCCAGAGATGGCGGCTGTATCAGTGCGATGTGGTGCGCCATGGCAGGGCCTCCCCAGAGGTACTTTAAAACACTCCCTCCCTCCGTCCCTCCCTCTCTCCCGCTCGGTGGATGAAAGCGGGCGACTTAATCTTCACTTTGTTCTGGTACACAGATGAACATGAAAGCCCCACTTCTGTGGATTGCTTCCCTCTGGACCCTTAGGCACAATGCTGGACCAGGAGCACCAGTCTTATCAATAATGCTCTGCTCTTAACTGGAGCCTTCAATTGGGGGAAAATATGCCACATTTCACAGGAATCTGTCCCACCCTTCTCTCCTTCCCTCCCCCTCAGTCCCAGCGGTAATGACACTTTTGCTAGTTTGTTTAATACCATCTAGTAAGTGATTTTTGGGAGGGAGGGACCTGTCCTCATATTACTGAACCTCTCCGTTCTCTTGGAGGGAGGAAGGGGGGTTAAAAGAGAGAGAAAGCAGCCGTTTCTATTTGATGTTTCGATCTGGGATTGATCTAGGAGGAAAGGCCTGCGTTCTGAAAGTGGGATTATTGGCTTGGCTGGCTCTCCTCAGATGTCATCTTTGAACAGTCTTGTAAAGTGCGCTACTTCCAGACTGCTGCTGAACTGATTATGAACTCATCAAAAGAGAACCTATCTCCGTATTAATGAACCCCTCTGTTCTCTTGACACAGGGCCCGTCTTCTCACACATACCTGTCACACTGTGAGAACCGCTACTGCTGCTGCTTTCCTGGAAACAGCAGAACAAAGGTTTGATCCTGTCGGGCTCAGTCCCCCACCCAAGTGTCTCCTCCTCCTCATCCTCACATCCTGACTGTGATGCTTCTGGGGCAGGCTGCTTACCAGGGTATGGGAGGTGTGAGAACCCACATGAGTATGCTGCAGTATTTATTGTAGTGTTTTGTGAACATGATGACTGTAGTATACTGCAGTATTTATTGTAGTGTTTTGTGGACATGACTAGGATTGGACATTTTGGGGAATATTCAGAGGTGGAAACTTTCTGTGGGAATTAACGGGAATATATGGGAATTAACGGGAATATAGAGGTATTAACTGAAATATATGCAAATTAATATTAATATCATTTAAATGTAGATGTTTTTTGCATTGGATATACACTGCTCAAAAAAATAAAGGGAACACTAAAATAACACATCCTAGATCTGAATGAATAAAATATTCTTATTAAATACTTTTTTCTTTACATAGTTGAATGTGCTGACAACAAAAGTACACACAAATCATCAATGGATATCAAGGTCTGAATTTGGAGTCATTCAAAATTAAAGTGGAAAACCACACTACAGGCTGATCCAACTTTGATGTAATGTCCTTAAAACAAGTCAAAATGAGTCTCAGTAGTGTGTGTGGCCTCCACGTGCTTGTATGACCTCCCTACAACGCCTGGGCATGCTCCTGATGAGGTGGCGGATGGTCTCCTGAGGGATCTCCTCCCAGACCTGGACTAAAGCATCCGCCAACTCCTGGACAGTCTGTGGTGCAACGTGGGGTTGGTGGATGGAGCGAGACATGATGTCACAGATGTGCTCAATTGGATTCAGGTCTGGGGAACGGGCGGGCCAGTCAATAGCATCAATGCCTTCCTCTTGCAGGAACTGCTGACACACTCCAGCCACATGAGGTCTAGCATTGTCTTGCATTAGGAGGAACCCAGGGCCAACCGCACCAGCATATGGTCTCAGAAGGGGTCTGAGGATCTCATCTCGGTACCTAATGGCAGTCAGGCTACCTCTGGCGAGCAGAAATGCCACCCCTTCGTGTTCTCTGGCAAATGCCAAACGTCCTGCACGGTGTTGGGCTGTAAGCACAACCCCCACCTGTGGACGTCGGGCCTTCATACCACCCTCATGGAGTCTGTTTCTGACCGTTTGAGCAGACACATGCACATTTGTGGCCTGCTGGAGGTAATTTTGCAGGGCTCCTCCTGCTCCTCCTTGCACAAAGGCGGAGGTAGCGGTCCTGCTGCTGGGTTGTTGCCCTCTTACAGCCTCCTCCACGTCTCCTGATGTACTGGCCTGTCTCCTGGTAGCGCCTCCATGCTCTGGACACTACGCTGACAGACACAGCAAACCTTCTTGCCACAGCTCGCATTGATGTGCAATCCTGGATGAGCTGCACTACCTGAGCCACTTGTGTGGGTTGTAGACTCCGTCTCATGCTACCACTAGAGTGAAGGCACCGCCAGCATTCAAAAGTGACCAAAACATCAGCCAGGAAGCATAGGAACTGAGAAGTGGTCTGGTCACCACCTGCAGAACCACTCCTTTATTGGGGGTGTCTTGATAATTGCATATAATTTCCACTTGTTGTCTGTTCCATTTGCACAACAGCATGTGAAATTTATTGTCAATCAGTGTTCCTTCCTAAATGGACAGTTTAATTTCACAGAAGTGTGATTGACTTGGAGTTACATTGTGTTGTTTAAGTGTTCCCTTCATTTTTTTGAGCAGTGTATTTACCATATCATATGGAGACAGAAACATTAACCTTTAACCTTATCGTAAGTAGACATAATTGCAAATGATTAAATCCTTCCAATAGAAATAAAAAAAACTATTTAGTTATGAATTGAACTTTGATTAATATAGTTGAATCTTCACATGGGATGATTTCAATGAACAACAAAAGAAAGAAGTGGAATATTGAGTGATCCTCATTGATCCATCTGTAACGGCAGATCTCCTCTTCGTCTGAAGAGGAGTAAGGATCAGACCAAGATGCAGCGTGGTAAGTGTCCATAATGTTTTTAATAAAGACAAATGAACACTCGAACAAAAACAATAAACGATAACGTGAAATCTACAAAAACCAAAACAGTACCATGTGGCGACAAACACTCATACGGAAACAAACACCCACAAACCAACAGTGAAACCCAGGCTACCTAAGTATGATTCTCATTCAGAGACATCTAACGACACCTGCCTCTGATTGAGAACCATACTAGGCCGAAACAGAAACCAAACATAGAAAAACAAACATAGACTGTCCACCCCAACTCACGCCCTGACCGTACTAAATAAAGACAAAACAAAGGAAATAAAGGTCAGAACGTGACACCATCGCATCTCCCAAAAACGTTTTCAACATACTGTAGGTGAAATAAGAGAGCATAAGAGCATACTTGGGGTCCAAAATGTACACTGCCGCGTGTGTGGGCTTCAGGCAGAAGTCTTCACGCTTTTTGATGTATTTCAGAACGGCAGTTTCCTCTGCTTGGAGCAACAGTGAAGTGGGCATGGCAGTATGGATTTCTTCTCTTACATCTACAAGCAGAGTCTGAACATCAGACAGGATGGCATTGTCTCCCTCAAACTGTGCAATGGCTACTGCTATAGGTTTCAGGAGTTTCGGGCTGTTTACCACTCTCTCCCAAAATACATCATCCAGGAGGATCTTCTTGATTGGACTGTCCATATCGGCAGACTGTGATATGGCCATTTCTTGGAGAGACTCCTTCCCCTCTAGGAGACTGTCAAACATGATGACAGCACCACCCCAGCGGGTGTTGCTGGGCAGCTTCAATGTGGTGCTCTTATTCTTCTCACTTTGCTTGGTGAGGTAGATTGCTGCTATAACTTGATGACCCTTCACATACCTAACCATTTCCTTGGCTCTCTTGTAGAGTGTATCCATTGTTTTCAGTGCCAAGATGTCCTTGAGGAGCAGATTCAATGCATAAGCAGCACAGCCAATGGGTGTGATGTGAGGGTAGGACTCCTCCACTTTAGACCAAGCAGCCTTCATGTTCGCAGCATTGTCTGTCAACAGTGCAAATACCTTCCAGTGGTCCAAGGTCATTGATGACTGCCTTCAGCCCATCTGCAATGAAGAGACCTGCGTGTCTGTTGTCCCTCGTGTCTGTGCTCTTGTAGAATACTGGTTGAGGGCTGGAGATGATGTAGTTAATTATTCCTTGCCCCCGAACATTCGACCACCGATCAGAGATGATTGCAATACAGTCTGCTTTCTCTATGATTTGCTTGACCTTCACTTGAACTCTGCATCTATCAAATGAGTAGATAAAGCATGTCTGGGGATTGAGGGATAATACAGTGTGTAATATAGCATTCTACAGTATACTACAAAATAATATAGTAAGCCCTACACGATCGAGGGATACTACAATGTGTAAAATTCTTTACTATTTTCTAAATCCAGGATGAATATGATCCTTTTCACCCAATAACAGGACAGTGTCTGCAGGGCTTTGTAAGGAGAGACAGAATTGAGAAGGGAGGAGTAGAGAAGGAAACGGGTGTTGTTTTTTCGAGGGGGGTGTAGTGTTTCCTGGAGGTTGCAGGGTGTTGCTGGAGTTGTGATGTTGCCAGTCACACACACCCACAGAGAGACAGAGACAGAGAGAGAGAGAGAGAGAGAGAGAGAGAGAGAGAGAGAGAGAGAGAGAGAGAGAGAGAGAGAGAGAGAGAGAGAGAGGCATGGTTGGGCTGAACTGTAATTGATAATGTAAAGGCAGATGGGGGTCTCCAGGGAGACGAAGGGGAAGAATCCAAGCAGATGGTCTAATTGCCAACTTATTTATGTGTAGCAGAGAACACCCCCCCATCCACATGGTATGATGGATCATTATAGCTCGCTGTGCATAAACACCAATATGCTTTTAAATCTGGATCAAAAATCTCCACAAAAGACAAAAGTATCGTATTTCAAAGGCTGCTATCAAGAGGTGTGCTGAACAACCATGCTAATATGATGAATCCCAGTAGAGACGTATGGTCTTTAAAACCGCCACCTTCCCCTATCACATCACCACCAAACAGAAGAAATAGGGAGTTTGCCAAGTGGAATATACAGGGTTTAGTTTTGTCTTTAATGAGTGGTGCTGTGATGGCAGATTCACAAGAGAAGGGCCAAGGTAACAACAATTACATACACTCAGGCCCAAGGATCATCCAGGTCAATCACAACACTTTGAAACATGTAAATATGATGACATTGCTATTAACAAGTGAAATGATAATAAATACAGTACATATTAAAGATTGGAAACACTACAAGATCAATCTGTCAACAAACAATGTTAAACAACACAAGGGTCATTGGAGAAAGAGTTGAAGTGCTCTATAGTCCTATACAATTCTCAATTTCTCCCCGTCTCTCTCCTTCTCTCTCTCACACACGCACACCTATCCCCCTCCACACACACACACACACACACACACACACACACACACACACACACACACACACACACACACACACACACACACACACACACACACACACACACACACACCATCATGGGCTGGTTAGTGGTCACCTCCTGATAGGGTTAACAGTGATGCTGCTGTGGACAGGGACAGATTGGTTAATATGGCTGTGTCTTCTGTGCTCCCACACTGCTCCTGGGTTAACTCTATTAATGCCACACCACTCCGGCTTCTTCATATTTACTAAGACACTTTCATCTCCACACTCTGTAATTGCTCTCCTAATGTGAATGCACTGAAGGCCATCCATTGGGCTGAAATTACACAGGATCCTCCTCCTCTCTGGCTCTCATAAAGACACTTCAATACTAACATGGTTGGTTTTCAGGGTTGGATTATAGCTTTGAGCTACTGCACTATATAATTTGACCTGAATCATCTGTCTTTGGAGAAAAAAAATCACATCAGTTTGATGAAAATATTGTTGTTGAGAAAATGGAGCTTTGACCAGTGTGTCCAACTATTTTTGACCAGTGTGTCTTCCTCACAAAGTAGCCCTACATTCTGCATGAATGGAATGGCTCTTTAAACACAGCACTTTGGAGTGAGTGAATGGTTGGTGCATTGATATATTGTGTGCCTATCAGTGTCAAATCAGACCATATAATTTTCCATTGACATTGGCTCACTTTCCTTATACAATATAAACACATCCATCAAGGTAGTAAGCCAATACCATAGAAACTTAAAATAAAATATGAATCAATATTGACTGATGTGAGTGTCAACAATATCTGTTACTGAAAAAAAAGTGAAAAAACATCCACTAAGTCAGGAATATGTGTCATTAAATGTGGAATGTATAACCGACATCTCCCCGGGCCTCCCATATTCAGCATTCCTCTGCAACGCCGGGCGGTGTGATTATTCATATTTGCTTTTCATTTCAGTCAGCAGTGGCACAGTGTGAAGGAGTGAACGGGAGTCTAACTGTGGCTACTGTGACCTACAGAACAGTAGGCAGGATATTACACAGTTATACAGCACCTTCGGAAACTATTCAGATCTCTTGACTTTTTCCACATTTTGTTACATTAAAGCAGTATTCTAAAAATAAAATAATTTATTACAAATAAATAAAGACTCAGCAATCTACACAGAATACCCCATAATGACAAAGCAAAAACAGGTTTTTAGACATTGTTGCTAATGTATTAAAAAAAAATGAAATACCTTATTTACATAAGTATTCAGACCCTTTGCTATGAGACTTGAGAATTGAGCTCAGGTGCATCCTGTTTCCATTGATCATCCTTGAGATGTTTCTACAACTTGATTGGAGTCCACCTGTGGTACATTCAATTGATTGGGCAAGGTTTGGAAATGCACACACCTGTCTATAAAAGGTTCCACAGTTGACAGTGCATGTCAGAGTAAAAACCAAGCCATGAGGTTGAAGGAATTGTCAGTAGAGCTCCGAGATAGGATTATGTCCAGGCACAGATCTGGGGAAGGGTACCAAAATATTTCTACAGCATTGAAGTTCCCCAAGAACACAGTGGCCTCCATCAATTTTATTTTAATTTCTTTAGTATTTTTTACCCCTTTTTCTCCCCAATTGGTAGTTACAGTCTGGTCCCATTGCTGCAACTCCTGTATGGACTCGGGAGAGGTGAAGGTCGAGAGACTATGCATCCTCCAAAATATGACCCCGCCAAGCAACACTGCTTCTTGACACACTGCCCGCTTAACCCAGAAGCCAGCCACACCAATGTGTTGGAGGAAACACAGCTGGCGACCGAGGTCAGCGAGCATGCGCCCAGCCCACCACAAGAAGTCGCTAGAGCGCGATGGGACAGGGACATCCCAGCCGGTCTCCCAGTAGCGGCCGGCTGCGACACAGCCCGGGATTGAACCTGGGTCTGTAGTGATGCCTCTAGCACTGCAATTCAGTGCCTTAGACCGCTGTGTCACTCGGAAGGCCCACCTCCATCAATTTAAAATGGAAGAAGTTTGGAACCACCAAGAATCTTCTTAGAGCTGGCCGCCCTGCCAAACTGAGCAATCGGGGGAGAAGGCACTTGAGGGGGTGGTCACCTCCTGATAGGGTTAACAGTGGTGGTCAGGGAGGTGACCAAGAACTTGATGGTCACTCTGACAGAGCTCCACAGTTCCTCTGTGGAGATGGGGGAAACTTCCAGAAGGACAACCATCTCTGCAGCACTCCACCAATCTGGCCTTTATGGTAGAGTGTCCAGATGGAAGCCACTCCTCAGTAAAGGGCACATGACAGCCCGCTTGGAGTTTTCCAAGGAAACCTGGCACCATCCCTACGGTGAAGCATGGGGGTGGCAGCATCATGCTATTGGGATGTTTTTCAGTGGCAGGGACTGGGAGACTAGTCAGGATCTAAGCAAAGATGAACGGAGCAAAGTACAGAGAGATCCTTGACGAAAACCTGCTCAAGAGCGCTCAGGACCTCAGACTGGGGTGAAGGTTCACCTTCCAACAGGACAACAATCCTAAGCACACAGCCAAGACAATGCAAGAGTGGCTTCGGGACAAGTCTCTGAATGTCCTTGAGTGGCCGACCCAGAGCCCAGACTTGAACCCGATTGTACGTCTCTGGAGACCTGAAAATAGCTGTGCAGCAACGATTCCCATCTAACTGGACAGAGCTTGAGAGGATCTGCAGAGAATAATGGGAGAAACTCCCCAAATACAGATGTGCCAAGCTTGTAGCGTCATACCCAAGAAGACTCAATGCTGTAATCACTGCCAAAGGTGCTTCAACAAAGTACTGAGTAAAGGGTCTGAATACTAATTTAAATGTGATATTTCAGTTTTTTAATTTTTAATAATTTAGCAAACAATTCTAAAAACCTGTTTTTGCTTTGTCATTATGGGGTATTGTGTGTAGATTGAGGGGAAAAAACTATTGAATAAATTTTAGAATAAGGCTGTAATGGGAAAAAAAATGGAAAAAGTCAAGGGGTCGGAATATTTTCTGAAGGCACTGTAGTTACAGTAACACACACTGAGTGTACAAAACATTGCTCTTTCCATGACATATACTGACCAGGTGACTCCAGGTGAAAGCTATGATCCCTCATTGATGTCACTTGTTAAACCCAATTCAATCAGTGTATATGAAGGGGAGGAGACAGGTTAAAGAAGTATTTTTAATCCTTGAGACAAATGAGACATGGATTGTGTATATCTGCCATTCAGAGGGTGAATGGGAATGCCAAAATATTTAAGTGCCTTTGAACTGGTTGTAGGTGCCAGGAACACCGGTTTAAGTGTGTCAATAATTGCAACGCTGCTATGGTGTTCACGCTCAAAAGTTTCCTGTGTGTATAAAGAATGCTCCACCACCCAAAGGACATCCAGCCAACTTGACGTGTTGGAGTCAACACGGGCCAGCATCCCTGTGGAATGCTTTCGACACCTTGTAGAGTCCATGCCCCAACGAATTGAGACTGTTCTGATGGCAAAAGTGGAAGCAACTCAATAGGAGGAAGGTGTTCCTAATGTTTTGTCTACTCAATGTAAGTGGCAGTGGCCTCACAAAGATATGTAGGGCGCTAATTTCAAACAATGTAGTTTTTCTCTTGTAGTTCAGGCCGTCAAAAATGTGTAGTTGTTAACTGATTCAAAGCGAAAAGTTAAGTCAGTGGTCAGTGCTTGCTTCGTGCTGTATGTAGGGGACGTGAGGGAAGACAAGACCATCAATAAACTGTTACATTAACTGTCATCTTCAGGCACATTAGATCATGTGACACCGACACAGGCACTGACAGTGTCACTAATGTTGTGAATGCTTGTTTAGCACCCCAGAATGCAATTCCAATCACGCACACAGCACTCTGGGTCCTAAACAAAGATGCTGCTGAACTTCAGGAAGCAAAGCCCTGAGCACCATGTTTGAAGAGTTGATATCCCAAGTATCAACGCTGTGAAACAGAGGAAACTAACCACTAATCACAGTCCCATGATCTCCCTATGAGAAAAGTGATGGATATACAGACTACATTATAGATGGCGGAAGAGAGGAAGACGTCAAACATGAATATCAAATCAAATCAAATTGATTTATATAGCCCTTCGTACATCAGCTGATATCTCAAAGTGCTGTACAGAAACCCAGCCTAAAACCCCAAACAGCAAGCAATGCAGGTGTAGAAGCACGGTGGCTAGGAAAAACCCCCTAGAAAGGCCAAAACGTAGGAAGAAACCTAGAGAGGAACCAGGCTATGTGGGGTGGCCAGTCCTCTTTTGGCTGTGCCGGGTGGAGATTATAACAGAACATGGCCAAGATGTTCAAATGTTCATAAATGACCAGCATGGTCGAATAATAATAAGGCAGAACAGTTGAAACTGGAGCAGCAGCACAGTCAGGTGGACTGGGGACAGCAAGGAGTCATCATGTCAGGTAGTCCTGGGGCACGGTCCTAGGGCTCAGGTCCTCCGAGAGAGAGAAAGAAAGAGAGAATTAGAGAGAGCATATGTGGGGTGGCCAGTCCTCTTCTGGCTGTGCCGGGTGGAGATTATAACAGAACATGGCCAAGATGTTCAAATGTTCATAAATGACCAGCATGGTTGAATAATAGTAATATCATGAGCATCATACTATAGCATGTCCTAGCCATGTTGTTTCTCCAGGGGTCATTGGTACCAATATCTTCATATTACAATATCTTGGACTTCAACATTCATTATCCATAGTAATAATAACTTTTAGCCATTTAATCCATTAATAGATGTTTTATAAAGCATGTGATTAGCAAAAAAATGTGTTTCATTAAATTGACTACAAATAACACCAAAAATAGTCAATCATGGTATGTAGGATTTAGCTGCATTATTGAAAACACAGTATTCTCTTTGAAGAAACATTTAGTAATTAGTAATCAGAGAACAACTTCAAAGAGGATCAAACAAATCATTCTTAGATATTTCAGTGATCAGAAATCATTCCTGATCCTCCCCTGTAATTAAAGCCGAACAAAAAACTTCTTCCTCAAATTAATGGACGGGTCAGTGGACTAAAAATAGCAAGAGCCATGTTTGATTCAGAGGAGCACGCCGTGACGCCGTTCTCTCCACACTTCAAAGTCTAAATGTATGCTTCTGATAAAATGGGTGTCAGTGTCTGCCTCTCAAATTTGGTAATAATTTGTTTTGAGGGAGGCAGAAAGAGAGAGAAACCTGGAAGTAATTTGTGAAAGCACGGCCAAGTTGTATTTTTCCTCAAAATAAAGTTATTGTAACTATTGACCTTTCCAGTGCTTGAATGGCATTTCCAACAACCATTCTGGAATGCCATTGCTGTTCTCAAACATAACTTTTGAATCAGTGTTGTTTTAGGCCCCATCTCCAGAGTCAAGCACTTCAACTATTACTGTGTCCTCAATGTACATGTAACACACTGTTTGGACAGTCCTTCCCTCTGTTAACCCTGTGTTGCTGCTGGACATGAACTCCCTGTAAGAAACCTAAAACACTTTGAACACAAAAGTATAGAGGCAAGATAGGGAGTTTCATTGAATTTCATGGATAACTCAACAGTTGTTTTATAATAAGTCGATAATTAACACATTTCATATTAAAGGCTGCTGACACTATCGTGACTAACATTTGGCTATCTCATCTAAAATAGTTTGATTATCAGTTAATGAAGAGAGCCTCTAAGATGTTCTCACATAGTGGTATGATTCATTAATGCTTTGAGATCACTTCCCATATTACTCTGCTGCTCCCTTGTGGTGTGTCCAGATATCAGAGTCAGTAGATCTGTATGGGACTTAACGGCCAAGTAACTAGGCTTAAGAGAAAAAGCAGGTGCACAATATTCACTTCATGAAATACAAAATATGGAAAGTGAACAGATTTGCTGTAGCTCAGATCTTCTTACTCCTTTTAACGTATTGTTTTCTCAATAATATTTGAGCTGCTCCAGTCTGAAACATCTGATAGTCCTTTGGTTGACAGTGACTCCTTCAAGAGGCTAGCAGTCTGGCAGTAATGATAACTTAACTGCACAGTACAATGTTGTTTGTTAGTTTTCTTATTTGTTTCAGACGTACTTGACCCAGTATGATCACCATCAGACACCTCAATAGCATTCTACTCCTACCCAGCCCCCATCACTTTCCTCCAGCCACAGCCACGTGATCTCCCCTCCCCTCCTCCGCAATCAGGTAAATCCCACATTAACTCCTGGGGAAACGGGCCATTAATATTTCAGTTGCTTCCAGGCCTGTTTGCGCTATACATCAATGCCTGGCCGCTCCTTTCAGAGCCATACATTAGAACTACTTTCAAAATACTTCATTGTCAGCCCATGGCAGTCTCATTACTTATTAAGATAAGAGGAAAGATGTGCAAAAAGAGTAGTTGGTGGCTCAGCATTCTTTAAAAGCTTCCTTCTACTGTGATGCTGCCGCCCTCCTCTTCCTCTCCTACATCCTCCTCCTCTTCCTCCTACTCTTCCTCCACTCCCTCCTCCTCCTCTTCCTCCTCCTCTCCCACATACCCTCCTTGCACTCCTCCTACTCCTCTCCCACTTCCTCCTCCTCCTCCTCTTCCTCCTCCTCCTCCCCCACCTCCTCCTCCTCTGTCACCTCCTCCTCCTCCACCACCTTTCCTCCTCCTTGTCCTCCTCTACTACCACCTCCTCCTCTATCTTCTCCACCTTCATCTTCCTCTTCCACTTCCTCCTCCACCTCATAATTCAAGCTCATTGATGTGTTAAAATGAGTGGCTCAGCTAAAATAAGTAGCAGTACCATACTTTACTTAAAGACAAATGAGAATAATGCCTGTCTGTTGTGCAGTGTAATGTAATGTGTAGTAAAGTAAGTGTTCAGCTTACCATTACCAGGATGCTTCAAAGACTTCTGCCACTGCAAACCGGCCATGTTGACCCTTAATCTGTCAGAGTAATGTAAAATAACAGTTCAAATAACAGTCCTCAACTAGCAGCTTCATTAAATACTACCCGCAAAACACCAGTCTCAACATCAACAGTGAAGAGGCGATGCAGGGATGCTGGCCTTCTAGGGAGAGTTGCAAAGAAAAAGTCATATCTCAGATTGGCCGATAAAAAGAAAAGATTAAGATATGCAAAAGAACACAGACACTAGACAGAGGAACTCACGCCTCTTCACTGTTGAGACTGGTGTTTTGCGGGTACTATTTACTGAAGCTGCCAGTTGAGGACTTGTGAAGTGTCTGTTTCTCAAACTAGAC
Source organism: Oncorhynchus nerka (assembly GCF_034236695.1). NCBI lineage: Eukaryota > Metazoa > Chordata > Actinopteri > Salmoniformes > Salmonidae > Oncorhynchus > Oncorhynchus nerka. The sequence goes on from NC_088423.1 coordinate 81,782,295, forward strand.
ACTTCAATGTACTTGTCCTCTTGCTCAGTTGTGCACCGGGACCTCCCACTCCTCTTTCTACTCTGGTTAGGGCCAGTTTGTGCTGTTCTGTGAAGGGAGTAGTATACAGCGTTGTACGAGATCTTCAGTTTCTTGGCAATTTTTTGTATGGAATAATCTTAATTTCTCAGAACAAGAATAGACTGACGAGTTTCAGAAGAAAGTTCTTTGTTTCTGGCCATTTTGAGCCTGTAATCGAACCCACAAATGCTGATGCTCCAGATACTCAACTAGTCTAAAAAAGGCCAGTTTTATTGCTTCTTTAATCAGAACAACAGTTTTCAGCTGTGCTAACATAATTGGAAAACTGTTTTCTAATGATCAATTAGCCTTTTAAAATGATAAAATTTGAAAATGGGCCTCTGTACGCCTATGTAGATATTTCATAAACAATCAGTAGTTTCCAGCTACAATAGTCCTTTACATCATTAACAATGTCTACAATGTATTTCTGATCAATTTGATGTTATTTTAATGGACCAAAAATGTGCTTTTCTGTCAAAAACAAGGACATTTCTAAGTGACCCCAAACTTTTGAAAGGTAGTGTACTTCAATCCTAATCTACATCAAAGTTAAACTATGAATTTCTGTAAAGACCCCATTCCTCTTTGTGTCTCTCGAAAACCATTCTAGTGAGTTGTTATAAGGAAAGCTTGCAAAGTAGTGGAACATGTCCTGGTGACACAACTGTGACTGGGGATCACCACGGGGTCAGCGGAAAAAGTGTCTGGCATCCATTTCCTCCAATGTCACAAACTGTGCCTTTTATAAAGTGCTCTTGTCCCAATGACAAGTCAGGCTGAGGAAATGTTCTGCCCCTTTGCAGCAGGCTGTTAGATGTTATCTGGTTAAGAGGAATGGGGGAATGGATATGGCTGAGGTAGCCTCCTGCTCAAGTATGTCTGAAACCCCAGGACCCAAAGTGTCACGTACTCTTTACTGATCATGATGTGATTCCACAATGTTGGAAACAAACAGATCATAAATCCATGTCAAATAATTCTGACAGTTCTGTAGTTGTACCACCACTATCAAAGGAAGCTCAAGCATAGACCTTTCATTGTCAAATATTTGTGTTTGTTGTTATTGTATACAGTGCATTGCCAAGATGGAAGTCTTCACTTCTATTGGCTTGAATATATTTTTCAGGATATAAACAATTCAAATGTCTGCAAAGACTCCACATACTGTAACAGAGTGAATCATTCTAACGAGAAATAAAGTAGGTTGTAGAGTTGTCTTTCATTTAAAATAGAAACGTCTGTTTCTCTAATCAGCAACACTGCTATAAATACTTACATATTTGTTTTAGAGACCGATTCAGTCATCTGTCTTCAGACAAACAACAGAGAGGGGGATAAACTTCACAGCATATTCAATCTGTGTTTTACTTTTCAGGGGCTACACTTTACAGCATATTCAATCTGTGTTTTACTTTTCAGGGGCTACACTTTACAGCATATTCAATCTGTGTTTTACTTTTCAGGGGCTACACTTTACAGCATATTCAATCTGTGTTTTACTTTTCAGGGGCTAGACGAAGAGCTAATGTAAAATAAGTGTCTTGGTACACTTTTAAACACAGGCCCTTATGCAATTTGATTACCACGTCATATGCTCTTAATGTCTCCAGCATGTCTCTCTCTCTCTGTCTTCGACAGGCATGTCTCCAGCATGTCTCTCTCTCTCTCTCTGTCTTCGACGGGCATGTCTCCAGGCCTGTGCTCCATTAAAGAGCAGACCGAAACCTTGTCCCCACTTCACAGCATTGCCTTTTGGAAATTGGAGCACTTGTGCTCTCTCCTCTTCGGCTCAGAAATTGTTTACTAAGCCCAACACATCATGGAATCATTTAGGACAGCTAGGGGGTTTATGAATCAGTTTCAGGGGCTCAGAGCAGAGTTGAAATTAACTTAATTACAGCACCCTCTGGTGGAATATTCATGCTGGGTAGGAATATAGAGGCTTCTGAGCATAGATATGGAGTGCAGGCTGTGTTCGATGTAAACAAATACGAGAAACTAATAGATGGACAAGACAAAAGCGTTTCAGTGTCTAGGCTATAGGCTGTACCTTCTTCTACGGTCCGCCTTCACATGCACTCTACTACAATAGTTGTTTCTCTAACTGTTCTCAGTAACCACATGTATACCAGTGGAGGCTGCTGAGGCGAGAATGGCTCATAATAATGGCCGGAACGGCGCTAATGGAATGGCATCAAACTCGAGCCATTACCACGAGCTCGTTCTCCCCAATTAATGTGTCACCAACCTCCTGTGATCTATACCATTCTAAAAAGAATACTAACCTTTGAAAGATTCACTCTGTAACTTAAGGAGAGAGAGAGTGCATTTTTCACAACAAAACACAGCAGGCCACTTTAATTAAAGGAGAAGACCAGACCATAAATCCAACACAACACAACACAGGGACACGAAGCTAAACTGATTAATGTGTGGCGGAGGCTATACTCTTCAGCCCAATCTCAGGCTGGACACTTCCATACACTTTTCCTTCATGGTTTGCATAAAGCCACAGAGGGGAACTGCTGTACAGTACACAAGGTTTCCTCTGTTCCCCAACTGATTATTTACACAACGTCCCATTATCAGCCGTCCCAACTCAGGCTATTAGTCATCTCTGAGCAGGGGACAGGTCCAGAAACCCTGCGTTTACTATTAGCTGGTGATGAATAGAGAGGCATTTCAATGGCCATACATCAAGCAGGCACCTCCTAAACAAGATCCCCCATCCATCGCTCTAGGGGAGATACTGTTAATATTCTACTGGCAACCGCACCATACATATCCTGTCCCTACATTTTACATGCACTATTTCATAAGTTTTACTTTGGTCTTTAATGGCTGAACCTCGTAGGCCAATTCATCAACTGATGTTGAACAATAATATCAGTAGATCAGCCTCAACGTAAAAAATAAAGACATTTGCATTAACAACATATTTGAAGGGATAATGAAGTCAGTGTTGAGAAAAGTGAGGATTGCAAGAAAATGTCTAGTGTGGAAGTTTCAGCACACACACACACACACACACACACACACACACACACACACACACACACACACACACACACTACATTTCATGTGCTCAAACATAACCGTCTGCTTTGTAGCAATGATGACAAACCTACAGAGATGGATGTCAAACAGTTTAGAGTTTAGATTTATGAGCACTGTTTTGCATGTTCAGTTGTGGATACTGTATATACAAATTACATATTTAGATTTATGAGCACTGTTTTGCATGTTCAGTTGTGGATACTGTATATACAAATTACATATTTAGATTTATGAGCACTGTTTTGCATGTTCAGTTGTGGATACTGTATATACAAATTACATATTTAGATTTGAACATGTTTGTAGAAACTCCTTCATGATTTTGGACAAGATATAATTCAGTTACCAGATAAATACATTGGATTAGAGTAAAGGACAGGGAACAAGAAAGACAATGAACCTTCAATTCCCTGTAAAACTTAGAATACTATGAATTCACATCTATACTGTTTCAAAAAGTCGTAAAAATACAATAGTGAAGCAAAATTTGAAGCAGCATGCTTTACTTCTGCTAAATTAGTCTGAACTAACTATCCAACTGTTAACTGTTGAAGACTCCCATCTCCGTCCCTGAGGAGCCTCAATCGATAGAATGAACTCAGCTCTGCCTGTGTTTGCTAATTTCTCTTTCTCCCTTCTTTAAACCAAGTGAACATTGTCTGTATGTGGGTAATGCTGCTGGAGCGTATCCCTGGCTGGCAGAGTGCCGGTAGCGGCAGGCCTCTCAGCACACACAGTGGGAGTGTTTGGACAGCTATCTCCGTGTGCCGTTATCCCCTGTCACAGTCACCAACACCATGCAGCTAGACCAGACCCACACAAACAGTAGCACCAGCCCCATGACATGCTACCACCATGCCACCACTGCCACCTAGCTACATACAGTTGAGGGCACAGGAACACATCAGAGGAAGCTGTGTGTGTGTGTGTGTGTGTGTGTGTGTGTGTGTGTGTGTGTGTGTGTGTGTCCCACAGACGGCAGTTCAACGTCTAGTTTTGATTTACATTTGGTTGAGTTGTCAAATAACTTGAATTAAAAGTGAAATCAACAAACATTTCACCATGTCATTGCATTTAGGTTCAAAGTTGGGTGAAAAAAGACCAAATTCCCTTACGGAATTACCTTTTTTCAAATGTTATTGGTTTTCCGCGTAGATTTGTTTGACATTGAAACAACGTTGACTCTACCAGTTTATGCCCAGTGGGGTGTGTGTGTGTGTGTGTGTGTGTGTGTGTGTGTGTGTGTGTGTGTGTGTGTGTGTGTGTGTGTGTGTGTGTGTGTGTGTGTGTGTGTGTGTGTGTGTGTGTGGGAGGGAGGGTGTGTGAGGGAGTGAGTGAGTTAGGCAGGAAGACACTACAGCAAGTTGGTGGCGGTGTCTCCCACAGCAGCCTGGGGTGCCACAATCCATCTCTGTCTTTTTGCCAAATTTGATTTTAAATATTTATCACGCCATACATCTTGGCTGAAACAAATTACTAGCAAAGTGCTATTGTCTGTGAAACCTGTAGTAAGAAGGATGGAGGCTTTAGATGGAGCATCAATGTTTCATTTGGTAAAATATATGACTAGCTGGTATGCAACGGCAGCATTTTTCCTTTTTTTCCTCCACCAAAAATGATGCATCAGAAGTCTAACTTTACAGAGTAATCACAGTAATGACCCAGCCTAACCATCATTCATTTCCTCTCAATGAACAATACTGCTGTGCTTTCTATTGCTGATCATTTAATGTATTTGAATGTTAAAATCAAATTGTTTCTGTCTTTTACAGCAGTCTAGTTAAGACACACCCATAGACTTAGATAGAAATCACATCTTTGTATCTGTCCCGTTATGGCATCTGCAGGGGCAGTGCCACTGAGGCATTCTCCATTTTGAAGTAGTCCATTTTCTTCTTCTACTACTTCTATGAGTTGGTAAACAAACTGAAAGGGGGCATACTGCCACCTGGAGTGTTCTGTTAGAACAGGTATGAAGCCAAGGTTGGCGATTTACTGCCATCTGCAGTTATGAAATGTTTACTCACAAGCATAATTCATTGGGTGCTCTCTTCCGATGACCCGGATGGAATCATGTGATCCTTCCTTAACCCATAAGTCACACTCAGTTGACTACTTTGAAATGGTGAAAGTACGCAATGGTTCTGCCCATTCTAAAACAGGCTTTTGGGCACAAGAGTCCTCTTTCAAGTGAGCTTTTTGGCTGTTAACACCCTTTTGTAAGAGAGTACAAAGATGCCTTGGTATGTAGAGAATACGGTATCTCCCTGCCATGCACTGACAGTGCAGGTGCAGGTGTGTTCCTATAGAGGGTGCTAATTTCCTAAATACCTTCAGGTGTGTCCATAGAGATTGATGTTTTAGATTAAACCTGCATTGAAGAAAGAATTATCACAAGATTGACCACTGAGCTGAAGCTACCATTCTATCTGCAGTCAGTGGAAACAATAGTGTCAATTCAGCCAGTGGAGGCTCGTGGGAGGAGCTATAGGAGGATGGGCTCACTGTAATGGCTGGAATGGAATACAAAACAACAGGCCAACAATGCAGTAGCTATCACAATACAGTGGCCAAACTCAGAGTAATGACACCCTTTTCAGCTGAGAAAGATGATGTACTGCTAACCCAGGGATAGACTCTCTTATTTACAGTAAAGCAATCTCCCCATAAGACCTATCTGCTAATGTATACCTCACAACTAAATCCCAGGGAGAACCTCTGAAATATTGCTGTGCTTTAGTTTTGTTCTAGGGCTTAGGGGTAAAGTAGCTGGTGCCTTGGTTTACTTGAGTAGTTTGTTGCTACTGTAAATTAAAAACACAGCAAGAAGACATGCAGTACAGGCATACATAACTCTTGGGCTACCACCAAAATAATATTCATAACAGATGAGGGCACACATATGGTAATAATTAGAGAGAGAGAGGAGATAAATTGGTGAAAATAGACTGACATGATGGTCCACTGGGTAAAGCCCTGCCTCAGGGTTCTAAAGAAAATATGTATTTTTGGATTGGGAAACAGCACTATTTTATCTCGTTATTTAAAAAATAAACAATCCACTTCTCTCTGCACCCTTGATTTTTTAAATACAAATAACAACATTACATTAATAAAAATGTTCCCCAATGATAGCCATTGATTGCCCACATGAGAATGAATCTGAATAATGATTTGAGATATAGGCTAGTCTAAATGAATTAAAGCCAGTGGCTCAGATGGAGCTATCCAAGCAGTAGATACATCTCCTTCAAATGTTGATATTTGGTTGCATTGACAACTAAACACAATTCAATATCACTTTTGAAATAAAATAAATAGCCTATTAATAACTAGTTGACAAGTAGAACAAATATGTTGGATTCACATCTCTAACTCAACCAAAAATAAAAGTTACAGAATGGGATTAAGCCAGGGACTCAGATAGAACTATCCAAGCAGTAGATACATCTCCTTTAAATGTTGATATTTGGTTGTGTTGTTAAACAAACACAATTCAATATTACTTTTGCAATAGAGTGAATGGCCTAAAGCTATGGCTGTCTTACGAACTAATGTCACATTCAACCTGAATTAACATGAGTACCACATCCATGGCCACATTGAGGTTACTGTAACTATACATGTCTTCTTGTGTAATCGAGTAAAGCATGCATGTTCAAAGTAGCATGCTTACTGTAGGTATTCACAGGTATGTTGAGATCTTCACAATTGCTGTAATAACCTGTACAGAATCTCAAATGCCATTGATCACTTAACACCATGAACTTTAAATACAGTCTCAGCTTCAATCCAGGTCATTTGGTTGTGCTATTAGATAAAGCACAGTGATAACACATTCATCTCTTGTATAAATAAACAAAATACCTGACAGTGTATTCCCATTTGAACTTTTCTGTGCTTTTAAATGGTTCAAGCAGTGATAGACATCTGGGTGACAGCTAAACCAAAAATCTGACATTGCTTTTCCTTTGGAATTTGGCTTTTTAGATGGTTGAAAACATAGTGATAACACATTAGAAATTGAACCAACTTTTGGCTGTCTTTTTGAGTGGGTTGCAATCTTATTGATCAACATCTCAACCAAATATTACCCAAATATCTATGTTAAAAGGACGTGGTGTGCCCAGTGGGAATACATGGCATTTAGCTTCAATACAAAGCAATTTACAGTCAGGTATGCATACATTTTACTTATGAGTGGACCTGTAAATCCAACCCACTATCCTGGCGTTGCAAGTGTCATGAACAACAAATAATAAAAATATGTAATGTGTTATGGTTATTAATCTATCCAACTAGCATTTAGTATAACAAACCTGAATAATAGAGAGCATCATTCATACTGCTTTGAACATGTCCATTTGAATGCTTATCAACTTATGTAAATGTTTAACCTGACATTGAAGGATATAATTGGCCTTGCATACAGCATACCACTACCATTTGCATGTGATTAAGACTGAATGTTGTGTGAATTAAACAGCTCCTGGTATCTTTTGACACACAGCCGCTTTATAAGTGAGAGGTTCTTCCAGGGGCAACTGTCAGTGATCACTGTGACAGTATTATTTCAACAAGGGCAGCTACAGTGGTTTACAAAATATTAACTACCACCTCAAGTGGTAAATGTCTACAGCTGGACCAATTTAATTTTTCCTTTATTTGTTCACACCCCAACAACACAGATGGGAAACAGAAGACAATGCAACATTGAATTTGGGTTATTTCTCACAAGTTCCACTAGATGGCATTGGTGCAACACCACAGATAACACCGAAATGGGGCCAAGCCAAAGACCTGTGCCCATTGTTCAAGCCAACAGTGTCTTTATCATCTACCAGAGGACCACAGAAAAAAGGCAATCGATATGAATGAATTGTCAGTACACAACTGCGCAGCACACAGGCTTAACATGCTACAAGACGCATACAAATTGATTTGTGTTACAACACTACGTTAATACAAACAGACCTTTAGGTCCCAAGACCACAGTTTTTTCATAATACAAAGCATCTTTAGTAGGCTATATAAATATGTATGATTCCTGCATTAATAGTATGGTATAATGTGGGCTTTGGGGTTAAAAACCTGCACAACCTTCATTGATAATATTTTTATCCATCTAGCTGAAGTTTTTCTTTTACGGCTAATCATCACATATCTGACATAGCACAAAGAATGCAATACCTCAACTAACATTTTATACTAACATTTGGTCAATGAGGGTTATAAAATAGGCTACTACCCCGCCCATCTTTCATAAATATGTGAAAATCCGCCTGCAGAATAGTCCTGAGACTGGGGCTCGAGTATGCAAATGTGCAGGAATCTAAATGGAGAAACTACAGCTTCATTAAATTTGGCAATAAAATATTTGCAATACCTCATTGGCTTTTGATGGGCGTAATGAGCAGTATGACTGAATCCAATCGCAGGGTATTAGATTTAATTTGTTTGGCATTTCACAGATGGGAATGCATTCATAACTGTGAATAGACCTCAGCTAGTCATTACAAAACCAGAACACAGGAGAGAGAGAGAGAGAGAGAGAGAGAGAGAGAGAGAGAGCCTAGCCTCGTGATGGATGTGGATTCTGTGTCACCACAGCAAAGACCCACAAAGGCCTCAGAACGTTCCAATGGCTCAGAACGTTCCAATGGGGATGATTCCATGGATTGCTTTTATGGAATATCCAGCGGCCTGCCTGCCTGTGCCAGGGTTCTGTTCTGTGCACCTCATCCACATACTGGAAATGCCAATGGTTGATTTCGACATATTGCATTTCAACGTATTATGTTCCCGGAACTTAATTAACACAATTCCATTCCCTATAACTATCAGCAGCTGGCCTTTGTCCAAGCTCAGATAAGATTGGATAGACAGAGTCTGAGCATGCCAGCTAAAATGATAGCAGAGCAACAAACAATGGAGCTGCTTGTCGACCCTGTGCAGAAACCCCAGATAGAAAATGCCAACGCAACATTGTTTTCAGACTAAAGAATTTGTATTATGATTGTAAAAGCACAGGCTGTGCAAACTCAGAGAAATAAGCAAAGAAATCAAATAGTATAACAACATAAGCAGAATGAAAACTAACCAACCGCTGATAAGCAATAGCAAAAAAGGAGGAACTGGAGGAGAGAGAGGTCTCGCAACTACAGCAAACAAGTATACCATGGGTTTGAATTTAGCAGTGGTAATTCAGTAAACAGAAAGCGACAGGCAAGAGTGGAAAGCACTGCCTCATTTCAGTGACGTGTTTACAGACATTTGTAGTTCACATCCAGTATAGTACCCCATAACACTGGCCCCAAACAGGACAGGAACATACTGACATTGGATGTGTGCTGCTACTTTAGACACATGACTGGTTCCTGCACGTCAGAGCTTAAGGAGAGAGAAAACAAACCTCTAACCAATAAGATGGAACATTGGAACCAATGAGGTGTGGGTAAGGGTGGGACCAACAAAAATATGCAAGTTATGTGATTACATGGAGTATTTTCTTAGAGATATAATACAGCCAATGATGTAGATACGTCTCTTTTACCACACCCTTCCTTCCCTAGAAATACAATTAGGCCTCCCAACAAAAACACAAACTGGGGATCAATTAAGACCCCAGCTAATGCAGAGGCAGACAGACCCCCTTCACTGCATCTCGCCAAGATAAATTGGCTGTGACCTGAGCATGACCCTGCCTGATGTTCATGAGACCATTACATTTCCTGCAAAGGAGGTGCTAGGTGATGTCAACAGTGATGTTAAATAAGTGAGGGAATCTAGGAACCAAGAACCTGTATACCAGGCAGAGGTTGCCAGAGTAATGCTACAGGGCATCACCATGCATGTTGTTGGGTCAGTGTGCCATGCCTCTAATGCCTCTAATGTGGTCATGGTTTCCAGGGTCATCTCATATGGAGCCACACACACACACACAGCCTGGACATCCGGGGCATGGCCCCCAAGCCAGAGCGTTAGCTAGCTAAGATTTTCCACCACTTTGGCTTGCTTCTGGAAAGAGATTTAGCTAGACACTAAGGCCCCTGAACACACCACAGCAGTGTGTCACTTTAACATAATCCAAAGTGATGCGTGGTTCATTTGTTTCCCTATTATAATGACCTTGCATATAAAACAGTCACCACCAGGCATTGTATTTTATGCACTTTCACCCCCTTGCACCTTAGAGTAAATTAGCATTCACATTTGTAATCATGTCCCTTTTAAGTTTAATCACAGGAACACAGTGTATAGAATGACAATCAACCGGCATAGCTAAGGAGGAGAGAGAAGCGTGATTCATATTCCATGTGCCATTATACCCAGGTCAGCCTTGTAAAGGGAATCTCAGATCACAAGTTCTATCAAATAAAGCATCACAGGCAGTGCATTAGAGGACAAGAGGGAGAAAGGATGGAATATTAAGGGGAAAGAAAAAATAACATTATGCTTGCAATCTGGTTCATGAGCCAACAAATTGAGTCTGCATGTATTAAAGTAGCATAGAGATGAACCATAAAGATGTCTGACAAGAAGCTGAAGCATAAACATAAGACCATAGCCTTTATTTTCCTCCCTCCATCCCTGGGAGAGCAGGGTAGAAAGCTATTGCTACTGACCTGATGGTCCTGATGTTTGTGAAGGTCGGTTCGTCATATACCCAACACAACCATATGTTCAGAAAGGTAGCTTTACTGAACGCAACTTAATCGTCTAGCTTGTGAGTATTTTCCTTTTTTTTATGTGGGTTTTCTAACCTCTAGCTTTTGAATGTTGTCTGTTGATTGTGATAGCCTTGCCATTACCTATTCATATGAAGATGTCCTACAAAGACTACTGGTTGACCATACGTGGATATCAGATATACGCAGGCCTCAATACGCAGGCCCCCTAGCATTACTTTCATTGAAATTATGTGAAAACAACGTTGATTCAACCAGTGTGTGCTCAGTGGGCTCCCTGTCAAAAGAGACATTATTTGCACTCGTGGGGGAAAAAATATCGCCACAGTTACATATCGGGATATTATTTTTGACGATATTTCATATGACAATATCGCAAGATTATTTTGGTACTCATTGGCACCAAAACTCCAGTACTTCACAGCTTGTTCTCCATCTTCGTTTTAAATAGGGAACTAATTTGTTTTCAGCACTTGAATTTCCATGACTGATAAAAACTCTTGTCCTTCTGCAGCAGATATACATGTATGATGAGCAATATATTTGGAACATCAAATCACAATAAAATCACAGGATCCAATCACAATGCATACAGTATGGAATCATGATAATCACAATGCATACTGTATGGAATCATGATAATCACAATGCATACTGTATGGAATCATGATAATCACAATGCATACTGTATGGAATCATGATAATCACAATGCATACTGTATGGAATCATGATAATCACAATGCATACTGTATGGAATCATGATAATCACAATGCATACTGTATGGAATCATGATAATCACAATGCATACTGTATAGAATCATGAGAATCATAATACATATCGTATCGGCACATAAGTATCGTGATAATATCGTATCGTGGGGTCCCTGGCAATTCCTAACCCTAATATGCACAACAAAGACTTTATATTCACCAATGTCACCTTCATTGCAAAACAAATCACAACATAAGCAGTATAATATTACATGGGATATCACACAGATTGGTATGTGAAAAAGCAATTTCCCTAAAACAAGATTGAACTAATCAACAACTTTCATTTCCAGTCCATCTGATATACAAATTGTGCTTAATGAACCCTGCGAAATCAATTACCTAGGTTGTACTTTGCATGCAGAAGAACTTCAACATAGAACTCAAGATGCATACGTAAACAGACATTAGTCAGTGCAGATTATTTTGCTCCATTTACATTGCATTAGTACTAGCAACAGCCAACCAGCTGGTGCCCATTTCTCAATCATGTCTATGCATTAAAATGCAACTGGGCCACAATGAGCAGCACTCCTTACAGCATACATCCAAGATAGCTAGTATTTTACATGTCTACATTTCAATGATACAACATGAGATGAAAACAGATACACCCATGGCTGAGGGACTGTTGTTTGCTTTTGAAAAGACGCATAATATGTAGATATGGTATGGATATGCAATTGAATCTAACCAATAATAATGATAATGAATAGATAATGTACAGTCTGACTGCAATACGGTTTGGTGGCACTGAAATGAAAGCATGGAGCTCAAATTAAATGTGATATACACTAGTTCTACTGTAGCCTTTACTGTTGGCCTAAATGGACACTGTACTGTCTGTGATCTTCATGTTTCACAGATTTGAAGGATTTTCTAGCCTCCCTCCATATATATATATGTAGGCCTACACAGTCGATTGTAATATAAAAATTGGTCTAAAGCGTACAGTAATCATGGAATGAACATACATTACAAAATATTGGGAAGCCATTCACTTTTTCATCCATTACAATTCAAATGGTTATGCGACAATACGCAACGACTGTTAACTTGCTGAACTGTATATCAAACTTAAACAGCAGATCCATGCCTATTCCGCAAAGTAATGTAGTGTAGAATTTTCAGTCGTTTCTGAGCAGTGGAGCACAAATCTAAATCTGGTGTCATGAATTATTAAAGGCTGCTTTATGGGAGCTTTCTTCAGAGGAGAATATCCAGCACTGTACAAGCTTAAGATCAAACAGGCCATGGAATAATAGGAGCTGAGTTTAATGCTAGAAGTATTTCTACCAAAAGTTGAATGTTTCCCAGTAACCCCTAACAGGAGGGCAGATTCACATTCTGATGTGAAATATAATAGGAAAGGCTATGGCTGACACTGAGGCATCAAGTGAAGACAGACTGAGACAAAGACGGTGTCTCCAGAGACGGTCAGTGTTGGTCACTTCCATGGCAACCCTCTTTTGAGTGCACAGAAAATGTGGAAATTGGATAACTCAACGCACCTAAGTTGATGACAAGATGATGACAAGAGATTGGATTTGTCTCTCCTGAATAGCTATAGAAAATAAGAATGCAATGGTTTTGGAAGATAAAGTATCAGGAAGGATGAGTCATCTCTCTCTGTCCGTCTTCCAAATCTGAGTGTAACCACCGCTACTTTAGTAGAATCTACAATTCGGAATTAGTATTCCACCAGCTTTATTCAGGCAGGATAAAGAAAGTTAAGGTTATTTTGAATTGGTTTGATTGATCGAGTGCCTGTACAGTGCCTTCAGAAAGTATTCATACCCCTTGACTTATTCTACATTTTGTAGTGTTTCAGCCTGAATTCAAAATGGAATAAATACATGTTTGTTCTCACCCCATCTACACACAATACCCCATAATGACAAAGTGAAAACATGTTTCTAGTAATTTTTGATAAATTATTAAAAATGAAATGCAGAAATCAAATGTACATAAGTATTCACACCCCTGAGTTAGAATCACCTTTGGCAGTAATTACAGCTATGAGTGTATCTGGGTAAGTCTTTTAGAGCTTTCCACAACTGTATTGTACGATATTTGTACATTATTATATAAACAATGCTTCAATCTCTGTCTAATTGGTTGTTGATCATTATTAGACAACCATTTTCAAGTCTTGCCATAGATCTTTCAAGCAGATCTAAGTCTAAACGGCCACTGTCTTCTTGGTAAGCAACTTTGGTGTAGATTTGGCCTTGTGTTTTAGGCTATTGTCCTGCTGAAAGGTGAATTCTTCTCCCAGTGTATGGTGGAATGCAGACTGATTCAGGTTTTCCTCTAGGATTTTGACTGTGCTTAGCTCCATTCCTTTTATTTTCTATCCTGAAAAACTCTCCTGTCCTTAACGATTACAACCATACCCATAACATGATGCAGCCACCACTATGCTAGAAAATATGGAGTGTGGTACATAGTAATGTGTTGTATTTGATTTGCCCCAAACATACAGCGGTTTGTCCTTTAAAAGTTGCAGCGTACTGCGGCGCAGCTTGCATGGTGCCGCAGAATTCTATGGCACGTTATTTAAGTGTCAACAATTGGTACCATTAATGCTAGTTAGTGCTAGTTTGAACACCAGAGGACATATTTGAGAAGCATTTGATAGCCTTCAATAGTGGCTGTGCTAGAGAATGCAGGAACACGGGAGACCGGGGATCAATTCCCAGATGGGGAAGAAAGACTGGGCTGTCCTTGTAAATAAGAATTTGTTTTAACAGATTCCATGTGTGTTATTTCATAGTTGTGATGTCTTCAATACTATTCTACAATGTAGAAAATATTCAAAATAAAGTAAAACCCTGGAATAAGTAGGTGTGTCCAACCATTTGACTGATACTTGCTTAATTAATTTGATTCATATTATGGTGTTTCTATTCCAAGAAAAACTAAAAACCCTCTGGGTTTCCATTAGGATGGAATGGAAAATATGGCACTGTTCAACATAATGGTCGGGAGTACAGTACTGGGCTATTTAGCTAAAGAATCCCTCTGTCGTGCAGGCATGCGGGAGACCGGGGTTCAATTCCCCATTGGGGAGGAAGGAGTAGGCTGTCCTTGTAAAGAAGAATTTGTTCTTAACTTACTTGCCTAGTTAAATAACAGTTACACTAAGAGCATAACATTTCTATACCCACATTTTCTAATTCTAGTCTAACCAATACCCAAATGGAGATTCAGTCAAAATAAAAATCTCATTTATTTATCAAGACCAGTCCCCATGCTTGTCTCAGAGCAGCGTAAAATGGTGCTAAAATAGTCGTAGGCTATTGCTTCAAATCCTATTGCTTCTATCCTATTGCTTCATCAATAGGCTCTTTAAATAAATAAGACCTACACCACTTTTAACAACACATTACACAACACTAGTGAGACTCATGTTGCCTATGGTAGGCCTACAGTATATTGAAAAATACTGTGCAGTCTGACAAGTAAACATAACCTACAGTACATACTGTGGTAAACATGGGAAGGTGCCTAATTCCTTACATAAGCAAGAGCAGGCCATGTCCAGACTTTCTCGGTGACCTGAAATATTCATTAACTCTGTCTTCAATGCTTTTTCGGGTTGTATCAGTCATGGACAGAAACGTCTGAGACACAGTATTAATGAAGAACACCCGGAGGTTCACTGGTAAGCCACATTTGCCTCGGGATCTATCCCAGTTGGTATTCTGTGCCCACTCTCTTCGGTTACACATCCTTGAAATAGCAGAACACCATAACGGTCCGGACGGCCCTTGCTGTGCCTGGTGAGCAATTGCAACCATGCGTTAGCCAAATAATCTCAGTTTTGTGTGGGCACCCGGGAGACCAAGGGTTCAATTCCCCGATGGGGAGGGGAGAGTAGGCTGTCCTTGTACATAAGAATTTGTTCTTAATTAACTGACTTGCATAGTTAAATAAAGGTTGTGCTAACTTCAATATGCTCTTCAAATAAATAAGACCTACACCAATTTTATGTCACCTATGGTAGGCCTACAGTATATCGAAAAATATGACGTGACTCTCTGCCAATAATTACGTATAGAGGATTGGGGGATATTTATGTAATTCAGTGATATTTATTCCCATAATTTGTTATGGATCCATAACTAAATAAACATCGGCATTTTGAAAGAGTATTTGTATCATTATTTTATTAACGAAAGCATAAAGATGCCATTATTAGTTACATTGTTTTAGTTTGAATGTGCAGACTGGCACTAAGAACAGAACCGCGGGAACGTTTCCCTAGTCAGCGCCATTACTAGTGCAATGCCCCTTAAAGTGTTGCCAGTGTGGCGGGGTGGGGGTCCACCCCCCCTCCCCCTTCCTCCTCCTCTCTTTCCCATGGGCTAGGTTGATCATCAGTGCGCGGCTCTTCGGCCCATCCCGTGCCCCCTGCCCTCGTGCCTTGAACCTCCCGCGCTTTCAGTGAATACAGCTGGAGAACTGCAAGGCAATCCCATTGTGCGCCCCTCAGGACCCATGACCAATATATATTGTCCTGCTAATAACAGGATTCATAATATATCTGTGAGAATATCCAAGGGGCTTTTATATCATTCTAAATTAATAATAATAACCGCTTTGTTTAAAAATAACAATATTTTGGAGATGATTTCCTTTTCAAATGACGTAAAATGAGCAAGAAAAAGGCTGTTCTTGAACATGGTGTGAAACACTGTTACTCATTTATAAATAAAGCCAGTTCGTTATTTAGAATGATTTATTTCTGTTTTAAGAGGGCAAGAAAACAAAAAATGTCAATCATCTCATGGGTCACCTGGTCGAGGCCAGCACAGGCATCTGTAGCAACACAGTTTGCATTGCTACGCCGGGTCTTAGACCGCTGCACCAGTCAGACGCTGTACCTCATGCCTGGTCGGGAGTGACATACAGTACTACAGTAAAACCAAAATAATCCTAACAATAAAATAATAAAAACATTAGTGTAACAACAGTTTTAGTAAGTAATACTGAAGTCGTGCACAATTTTCAGTTTCTATTTAGGTTTATGTCGCCCATTCATTGTCAGTTAGAGACACAGTAGAACCCAAAACATAATCAGTGCTCTAACTCCCCCTTGCGCTGGTCTGGAGCAATGAAGTGGTGATGCAGGGTACAGTACTAAACCATAAATTATAAGTCCCACAGCATAATCACAAAACATTTAGTGGCGCAACCACTGTAACACTTTGTATTCAGGAGAAAAAGTGAATTGCTTTGCCTCATTTTTTGCAGTATTACTTTAGTGCCTTGTTGCAAACAGGATGCATGTTTTGGAAAATTGGTATTCTGTATAGCCTTCCTTATTTTGACTCTGTCAATTATAGTAGGTTAGTATTGTGGAGGAACTACAACTACATCTTTAGTGTTCTCCTATTACAGCTATTAAACTCTGTAACTGTTTTAAAGTCACCATTGGCCTCATGGTGAAATCCCTGAGCTTTTCCTTCCTCTCCGGAAACCGAGTTAGGAAGAACACCTGTATCTTTGTAGTGACTGGGTATATTGATACACCATCCAATGTGTAATTAATAACTTCACCATGCTCAAACGGATATTCAATGTCTGCTTTTATTTTATATTTACCCATCTACCAATTGGCGCCCATCTTTGCGAGGCATTGGCAAACCTCCCTGGTTTTTGTGGTTGAATCTGTGTTTGAAATGTACTGCTCGACTGAGGGACCTTACAGATAACAGCCACCCAAGCCACTGCCTGATCACCCTGCTATCTTCCAGAAGGCGAGGTCAGTATAGGTGCATCAAAGCTGGGATCAGGAGACTGAAAAACAGCTTCTATCTCAAGGCCATCAGACTGTTAAACAGCCATCACTACCACATTAGAGGCTGCTGTCCTATATACAGTGAGACAAAAAACTATTTAGTCAGCCACCAATTGTGCAAGTTCTCCCACTTAAAAAGATGAGAGAGGCCTGTAATTTTCACCATAGGTACACTTCAACTATGACAGACAAAATGAGAAAAAAAATCCAGAAAATCACATTGTAGGATTTTTAATGAATTTATCTCAATACTTTGTTATATACCATTTGTTGGCAATGACAGAGGTCAAACGTTTTCTGTAAGTCTTCACAAGGTTTTCACACACTGTTGCTGTTGCTGGTATTTTGGCCCATATATATATATAATTCCCTTGAACAACACTTTAAAAGGCATTACACTAATAATGTCGCTGACTAGAGAAACGTTCTCGCTGTTCTTAGTGCCAGTCTGCACGTTCAAACTAAAACAATGTAACTAATAATGGCATCTTGATGCTTTCATTTTTAAAATAATGGTAAAAATACTCTATCAAAATGCCGTTGTTTATTTAGTTATGAATCCATAACAAATTACTATGGGAATAAATATCACTTAATAGAATAAATATCCTCCAATCCTCTATATAATTATTGGCAGAGAGTCACGTCATATTTTTCGATATACTGTAGGCCTACCGTAGGCGACATGAGTCTCACTAGTGTTGAGTAATGTGCTGTTAAAAGTGGTGTAGGTCTTATTTATTTAAAGAGCATATTGAAGTTACAATTGGCTCATTCATCCCCCTCCTCTCCCCTGTAACTATTCCCCAGGTCATTGCTGCAAATGAGAACGTGTTCTCAGTCAATTTACCTGGTAAAATAACAGATAAATAAAATAAAAAAGTCAGAAGCAATAGGATTTGAAGCAATAGCCTACAACTATGTTAGCACTGTTTCCCACTGCTCTGAGACAAGCATGGGGACTGGTCTTGATAAATAAATTAGATTTTTATTTAGACTGAATCTCCGTTATGGTATTAGTTAGACTACAATGGTATGACTTAAAGATTGCTGTACACCAGCGGAACCCATCCAACTTGAAGGAGCTGGAGCAGTTTTGCCTTGAAGAATGGGCAAAAATCCCAGTGGCCAGATGTGCCAAGCTTATAGAGACATACCCCAAGAGACTTGCAGCTGTAATAGCTGTAATTGCTGCAAAAGGTGGCTCTACAATGTATTGACTTTGGGGGGATGAATAGTTATGCACGCTCAAGTTTACTGTTTTTTTGTCTTATTTATGATCAAAGCGAATGGTGCTAGGCTGCTAGCACCATGGCCTGTTGAGTAGCAAATGGTCTGGATAAAGCAGTAGGAACATGATCCAAGCTACTATCCAAAGCATACAGATATGCTGCTGTTTCAACAACATCACAAATTGAGACCTTTGTAACACCAGACAACTGCTTTCAACATACACAAAATATCTGATATTGTACAGTGACCAATCTCTGGCTCTTTCCAGGAGAATCAATGGCACTCTAATAGACTTCACTGAAAACAAACCACGACAACAAAGAAATACTTGATTTACTTTAAATGACTGTTGTCACTGAAGCCAGCCACACCCATGTAAAAGGAAGTGTGGTGTATCAAGGGTAAACCCCTAAGTATTGGTGCACAGTGCCTTGCAAAAGTATTCATCCCCCTTGGCGATTTTCCTATTTTGTTGCATTACGACCTGTAATTTAAATAGATTTTTATTTGGATTTCATGTAATGGACATACACAAAATAGTCCAAATTGGTGAAGTGAAATTTAAAAAAAATAATACAAAACGGAAAAGTGGTGTGTGCATATTGCTATGAAGACCCTAAATAAGATCTGGTGCAACCAATTACCTTCATAAGTCACATAATTAGTTAAATAAAGTGCACCTGTGTGCAATCTAAGTGTCACATGATCCGTCACATGATCTCAGTATATATACACCTGTTCTGAAAGGCCCCAGAGTCTGCAACACCACTAAGCAAAGGGCACCACCAAGCAAGTGGCACCATGAAGACCAAGTAGCTCTCCACACAGGTCAGGAACAAAGTTGTGGAGAAGTACAGATCAGAGCTAGGTTATAAAAAAAATATCAGAAACTTTGAACATCCCACGGAGCAACATTAAATCCATTATTCAAAAATGGAAAGAATATGGCACCCCAACAAGCCTGCCAAGAGAGGGCTGCCCACCAAAACTCACAGACCAGGCAAGTAGGGCATTAATCAGAGAGGCAAAAAAGAGACCAAAGACAAAAGTAGCTGCAAAGTAGCTGCAAAGCTCCAGAGTGGAGATTGGAGTATCTGTCCAAAGGACCACTTTAAGCCGTACACTCCACAGAGCTGGGCTTTACGGAAGAGTGACCAGAAAAAAATACATTTCTTCAAGAACAAAATATGCAAACATGTTTGGTGTTCGCCAAAAGGATTGTGGGAGGTCCCCCACAACATATGGAAGAAGGTACTCTGGTCAGATGAAACAAACATTTAGCTTTTTGGCCATCAAGGAAAACGCAAACCCAACACCTCTCATCACCCCGAGAACCCAATCCTGTTTTTCATCGGCAGGGACTGGGAAACTGGTCAGAATTGAAGGAATGATGGATGGCGCTAAATACAGGGAAATTCTTGAGGAAAACCTGTTTCAGTCTTCCAGAGATTTGAGACTGGGACAGAGGTTCACCCTCCAGCAGGACAATGACCCTAAGCATACTGCTCAAGCAACACTCGGGTGGTTTAAGGGGAAACATTTAAATTTCTTGGAATGGCCTAGTCAAAGCCCAGACCTCAATCCAATTGACAATCTGTGGTGTGACTTAAAGATTGCTGTACACTAGCGGAACCCATCCAACTTGAAGGAGCTGGAGCAGTTTTGCCTTGAAGAATGGGCAAAAATCCCAGTGGCTAGATGTGCCAAGATGATAGAGACAGTTATGCACGCTCTAGTTTTCTGTATTTTTTGTCTTATTTCTTATTTGTTTCACAATAAAAAATATTTTGCATCATCAAAGTGGTAGGCATGTTGTGTAAATCAAATGATACAAACCCCCCCCAAAAATCTATTTTCATTCCAGATTGTAAAACAACAATATAGGAAAAATGCCAAGGGGGGTGAATATTTTCGCAAGCCACTGTAAAGCCCTGATTGGTGGAGTGACCAATGCTGCAGAACTGTTTTCGTACCCTTCCCCAGATCTGTGCCTCTGTGCCTCCGGGAAACCCCATGGCTTGGCTTTTGCTCTGACATGCACTGTCAACTGTGGACCTTAAATAGACAGGTCATGTCCAATCAATTGAAAACATTATAAAAGTTGTAGAAACATCTTAAGGATGATCAATGGAAAGAGGATGCCCCACAAATGACTTGTGCATGACACAAGTAACTATTCCAACAATTGTCTATTGACAGATTATTTAACTTATAATTCACTGTATCACAATTCCAGTGGGTCAGAAGTTTACATCCACTAAGTTGACTGTGCCTTTAAACAGCTTGGAAAATTCCATAAAATGATATCATGGCTTTAGAAGCATCTGAGAGACGAATTTACATAATTTGAGTCAATTGGAGGTGTACCTGTGGATGTATTTCAAGGCCCACCTTCAAACTCAGTGCCTCTTTGCTTGAAATCATGGGGAAATCAAAATAAATTAGCCGAGACCTTAGAAAAATAATTGTAGACCTCCACAGGTCTGGTTCATCCTTGGGAGCAATTTCCAAACACCTGAAGGTACCATGTTCATCTGTACAAACAATAGTATGCAAGTATAAACACCATGGAACCCCGCAGCCATCATAACGCTCAGGAAGAAGACGCGTTCTGTCTCCTAGAGATGAGTGCAAATCAATCCCAGAACAACAGCAAAGGACTTTGTGAAGATGCTGGAGGAAACAGGTACAAAAGTATCTATATCCACAGTAAAATGAGTCATATATCATCATAACCTGAAAGGCCACTCAGCAAGGAAGATGCAACTTCTCCAAAACAGCCATAAAAAAGCCAGACTACGGTTTGCAACTGCACATGGTGACAAAACATGGTGCCACGGGGGTGGCAGCGACATGTTGTGGGAGTGCTTTGCAGCAGGAGGGACTGGTGCACTTCACAAAAGAGATGGCATCATGAGAAGGAAAATTATGTGGATATATTGATCAAATCAAATCAAATTTTATTTGTCACATACACATGGTTAGCAGATGTTAATGCGAGTGTAGCGAAATGCTTGTGCTTCTAGTTCCGACAATGCAGTAATAACCAACAAGTAATCTAACTAACAATTCCAAAACTACTGTCTTATACACAGTGTAAGGGGATAAAGAATATGTACATAAGGATATATGAATGAGTGATGGTACAGAGCAGCATAGGCAAGATACAGTAGATGGTATCGAGTACAGTATATACATATGAGATGAGTATGTAAACAAAGTGGCATAGTTAAAGTGGCTAGTGATACATGTATTACATAAGGATGCAGTCGATGATATTGAAGCAACATCTCAAGATCTCAAGACATCAGTCAGTCACAAAATGGTCACAAATTATTCTTCCAAACGGACAATGACCCCAAGCATAATTCCAAAGTTGTGGGACAACAAAGTCAAGGTATTGGATTGGCCATCACAAAGCCCTGACCTCAATCCTATAGAAATGCTGTGGGCAGAACTGAAAAAGCGTGTGCGAGCAAGGAGGCCTACAAACCTGACTCAGCTACACCAGCTCTGACAGGAGGAATGGGTCAAAATTCACCCAACTAATTGTGGGAAGCTTGTGGAAGGCTACCCAAAACGTTTGACCCAAGTTAAACAATGTAAAGGCAATGCTACCAAATACTAATTGAGTGTATGTAAACTTCTGACCCACTGAGAATGTGATGAACGAAATAAAAGCTGAAATACATCATTCTCTCTACTATTATTCTGACATTTCACATTCTTAAAATAAAGTGGGGATCCTAACTGATCTAAGACAAGGATTTTTTACTACGATTAAATGTCAGGAATTGTGAAAAATGTTTTAAATGTATTTGGCTAAGGTGTATGTAAACTTCCAACTTCAACTGTATATAGACATTTAATCCTAAGGAATTGGTAAATCAAAAATCTCTTCCAAACCATTTAGCCATCTATATGGCACAGCTATCTATTTTTTGGTCCTTAAAACCTCCCTAGGATATGTGGGACGTTAACGTCCCATCTGGCCAACATCCAGTGAAATTGCAGAGCGCCAAATTCAAATACAGAAATACTCATTATAAACATTCAGAAAACATATAAGTATTTTACATAGGTTTAAAGATTAACTTCTTGTGAATCCAACCACTGTGTTTTCTTCAGTAATCCACAGGCTCAAACGCAGTCACAACAGGCAGACACAAAATCCAATTTGTATCCGTAAAGTTCATAGAAATATGTCAAACAATGTTTATTTTCAATCCTCAGGTTGTTTTTAGATTAAATAATCGATAATATTTCAACCGGACAATAACGTTGTCAATATAAAAGGTAAACAAGAAAGGCACTCTCTCGGTCGCCCCTCATGAAAAAGCTCTGTGACACTGCAGGGTCCACTCATTTAGACTGCTCTTACTCCCTCATTTTTCAGAATGCAGGCCTGAAATAATTTCTAATGACTGTTGACATCTAGTGGAAGGCATAAAAACTGCAATTTGAGTCCTAAGTCAATGGATACTGTAATGGCATTGAATAGAAAACTACAAACAAACAAACAAAAAAGGTAGGATTTGTCTCAGGTTTTCGCCTGCCAAATCAGTCCTGTTATACTCACAGACACTATTTTAACAGTTTTGGAAACTGGAGAGTGTCTTCCATCCAAATATATCAATTATATGCATATCCTATCTTCTGGGCCTGAGTAGCTGGCAGTTTAATTTGGGCACGCTTTTCATCCAAAATTCCGAATGCTGCCCCCTACACTAGAGAAGTATAGTGTTTTATTTATCACAATTGTCTTTCCATTTAGGCCAACAAACAAGTTGAATACTTCTTGACTCAAGACATTTCAGTTTTACATTTTTTATTAATTTGTAAAAATGTCTACAAAGATAATTTCACTTTGACATTATGGGGTACTGTGTGTAGGCCAGTGACAAAACATATACATTTAATCAATTTTAAATTCAGGCTGTAACACAACAAACTGTTGAAAAAGTGTGAATACTTTCTGAGAGCACTGTAGCTAGCTAGCAATCGCTTTTTAGTCAGGTGTAAGTTTATTCATGTAAGCTTTAACCTGCTAATAATTGTGCAATAATTGAATTACAGTTCGTAAGTACCAGGTAATGAGCTGTTTTGCATTTACACTATAATCTATCCTTCGATATAAAATGAAAAAGAAAGTTGAGAGAAACACATTTGTAGTGAAACTAAGTACTTGTCTATCACTGAAAAGTTTAACATATATCACAGAGATGGGTAAATTAAGGGGTTATTTTATCAGTGCACATGGGGCTCATTTTCATTTGACACAGCCTATTTATTTTTTATCACTGCAGTTGAAGTTATTGAACAGATATAACTGAATTGCAATGGTGTCTAAGCAATTCTCAAATGTATAATGAGAATCAAGAGAAGGTGAAGTGTTTTGCTTTCAAGACAGATAAACCCAAGAGCTGGAGTTAACAGCTTTTTCTGGGGAGAGAAAATGATTTTCCAATTTAAAACAGCTATAAATTAAAGGCCAGTAATTCAGTTTCTCTCTGCAGAATCTCTCTTCACTAGACTGAATGTGTCTATAAAATTCTGAAAGAAAAGTAGGTTGCTAAAATGCACTTAATTTGGCATGATAGAATGAGTCCATGCTTCAGTGAATGTAATTGAATCTGTGACCTATTTCTTCAGAAGAAAATTGTCTCTCGGGTTATTTGTCACCATAAATTTTAATGGAATTCAATAGACTGTCACAGAATGTATAAATTGTAAACTGATTGTTAGCATTTTTCTTTTTCATTTTGTAGATGATTTAATTGTTACATATGTGCGGTTTGTTATTGTGGTCTAACAGCATGTAAACACGCAGTGCACTGATAGTACATCCTCAGTGTGTCAGGCACATGAGGACATTTCTCCTCATGGGGTCAATATTTTTTATATACATTGTTCTCCCACAAATAGTACCACTTCAGAAATGACCTTAAATATTTAACCATAACAGAACATTGAACTGATTGCAGCAACATCATACTCTGCCTCCTGTAACTACAGGTAGCAGGTAGCCTGGTGGGTAGGAGCGTTGAGCCAGTTACCGAAAGGTTGCTTGATCGAATCCGCAAGCTGACAAGGTAAAAATCGGAGCTTCTGCAAGGCAGTTAACCCACTATTCCTCAGTGGATGTTGATTAAGGCAGCCCTCTGCACCACTCTGATTCAGAGGGGTTGGGTAAAATACGGAAGATTCATTCAGTTGTATAACTGACTAGGTATCCCCTAACTGCTATTTATCTGTTGCAGTGCCTTGTACTAAATCCCACTGGAGATTAAACTAGTTGCTAAATAACTCAAACCAGCCATGACCAGTTTCTTCAGGATCTTTAGCACAAACCCTTTTATTAGTGAACACTGTTTTTTCACGTTGCTTGAGCAACACATACCACAGCAAGCACATGATCTGACCATAAAGAGAGATTATAAAGGAGTGTGCTGAACAGAGATGACATGCAGGGTAAATGAAAGGACTGCTATTACAGCTCTAGGAAGTCGTCCATCCATCCATCTGTCAATGCATTAGAAAATGAATACAAATTCTAAAACAGGTGTATCACAGAAAAGCAGGTGTTTGGCAATGGAACAGCACACAAAACCCAGCAGAGATTGTCAGCTTTCAAATCTTTCAATGTTTTTAGACGTTTACACAGCAA
Source organism: Oncorhynchus nerka (assembly GCF_034236695.1). Classification (NCBI taxonomy): domain Eukaryota; kingdom Metazoa; phylum Chordata; class Actinopteri; order Salmoniformes; family Salmonidae; genus Oncorhynchus; species Oncorhynchus nerka. The sequence continues at coordinate 81,807,582 of NC_088423.1, forward strand.
TTTCTTGTACATAATGACTGAATCTGTAAAGTGATGTTAAAGGCAGACACATCATCCACCCCATTGTTCTCTGAACAACAATCTTAAGTAGCAATCACCACTCGAATCAGTTGGTAAATGTACTGCAATGTAAGTCTAAAAATACATTAAAAAGCTGAATAAATCTCCCCTGGATCTCTCAGTTTTGTATATTATGAAATACACTCATCCATGCAGCAATATCCTCAGTAGATAAAAGCAGGAGTTGGACAACATGACTCAGACCTATGAGGTTGTTGACATGTACCCAAGTGAGAGGCTCCTTTCCACCCGGAGACACGATGATAAACAGGAAGAGACAGGCCTTGTCAAACGTTTAAAAATAAAGTGGAGAGAGAATTCCTGCTCTCTGGGTACGCCTCGGGCCATGGAGGGTCATCTTCAGACAGACATCCTTCTGAGAGGACTGTAGAGGATGGTTTTCTGGGCACAGATTATGCATAGTCCTGGACTAAAATGCAATTTCAATGTAAATTAAAAGGGCTTTTAGTCCAAGACTAGGTTTAATCTGTGTCAGGAAACTGACCCTTGACGTATTAGATTACAATCATTTGCCTATCAGGCTGTAAACATGTTCTGTAGTACTATAGTGTATACTCCATTGATACAGTACTTTATGCACTATATGAAAACAGAAGCACCAACCTTGTCTGTCTGTGTATTTATATTCATTTGTGTGAGTAATGACAAACACAGCTGAAATGACTCTGCTGATAAGGGTTGAAAAATACATTGAGTAATTACAGATTGTTTTCTGTGGCTAAAACGGGGCCTCCACTCACTCAATTAAGTCAAAATGAGAATGTTCTTTATTCTCTCGCAGCAAAACACTGTTTATCACTGAGAGTTCAATTGGTTGGCCCTCTGTGGAAATGTTATCATTTCACGCTAATGAGTTCCTAGACATTTTTAATGTCTCTAATTCTTGTTCGTTAATTGTAGCCAAAGCACACTCCATCTGGTAACTTGTAAGGAAAGTAAAATTAGGTCACTGTTCAAAGCAATGTGGTGTTATAATGATGGTCATAGATTATCATTGTATTCTACACTAATTTGTTAAGCAAAATGTCAGAGCAAATGTTTGTATTGCAATGCATTTTGCATGAAAACATTATCTAGCAGTGAGGTAAATCATAAATGATTCACCCGAAACATCATGCACCATACATGCACTCCCGGATGTTCAAATGGAACAATAATCACATTTTATATTACATAAATTACCTGTGATATGACATTAGGGCTGGAAATTGTCAGGTACCTCACGAGACGAAATTAATCGCAATACTTAAATGCCGATACGGTATGTATTTCGATTCTATATGTATCAAGATTCTATATGCATTGCGATTCGATACTGCGATTTGTGTGTTCCAAACATTTTGCTAACATTGTCTGAGGCAGAGGGACAAGAGAGAGCCATGAGAAAACAACTTTAGTTCAGTCAGGAAGATAGTAACTGAAAACATGTAGGCTCACTATTTAAAAAGAAGATGGAGAGCAAGCTATAGGATGAGAAATATCAGAGTTTTGGTGCAGGTAGAGCCAACTAGCGCTAGCTAACGTTAACAAAAAATAATATTGCGATACTGTACTGTATACACCCCCCCTCCCCCAATCCTAGTGGGGCTCTGCTACCCGACCCAAGCCCAACGGGCCACGACATTATACATTGGGTTAGGGCTGGGAAGGGCCTGTTGTTTCACCAATAACTATAGGGTACGGGCAGGGCTTGGGTATCACTAAATTGATCACTAACATTTTGAAGCAAAACCATTTGCCTGTGCTCTGCTGCGCAGTACAGTCATATCTGACTAAGATCATAACATGGTGTCAGAAGTGCTTCAACCTCATCAAATATAAGACGGGAGAGATTTTTTCACAGAATATAATAATGTTCCTTGAGTTTTGCGTGACGAAGAGTAGCTAACAGATAACTGCTCTCTCATGTCTCTTCTTTGAGCAGAGCAGCCCAAGTGGAGCCGTTGCTATGGTTACTCACAGACTCAGAAAGTCATGAGCTAGGCAGCATGCAGAGCGAGCTGCACGGAGGGAACGAGTGACAGACATTAACGAGCAGCTCATGGATTTACTAACAGAGGAAGTTATTTCTGATATCGGCTTTCTGGCAGGGCCAGGCCTTAAATTTGGCAGAAGCAATCAGGCCTTGTTAGGGTAGGGCCAGAACATCACGGGCATGTGTGATTTTGATGCCATTTCCGGTCACAACTTGCAGACTTGTTTACGTGTTGCTGTGCGTTTTGTTGCCAACCTTACTTTGCTACCTGACAACTTTACGGTATTTACTTTTTAATTACCGTTTATACTTTAGTTTTTTCCCTCAACTTTTTTTTTTCATTCAACTTTTTCACTCCGGACGCTTTATCTGGACATGTTTCGTCAGGACCTCCAACAGCCGAAGCTAAGTAGTAACATTAACATGATGCCTTCTAATTGCAGTCGCTGTACTCATAATATACAGGAGAACGATCGCCTTACGGCGAGGATAGCTGTGCTACAAGCCCAGCTTCAGACGCAATCGTTAGGCAAGGGTAATTTCAGTGTAGGAAAGGATGAAACAGCGTCTGTGCCACCAGTAAGTACAGATAGTAATGTTAGTATAAATCCCCTGGCACAGTCCCCGCAGCCGGACAACTTTCTCACGGTTTCTGGAGGGAAATGCTGTAGGAATGCTCAACCGATGTCGCTCATTCAGCCGACAGAAACTTTCAACCGGTTTTCCCCATTAAGCAATGAGTCGGAGTCAGAGGCCGAGCCTTCTCTTGTCTCTACTCCTCCCGTTACGGGGTCTGAGACGCCGAAGCTTCCCACCATTAGCTCTGACAAATTGAAAACTCTAGTCATTGGCGACTCCATTACCCGCAGTATTAGACTTAAAACGAATCAGCCAGCGATCATACACTGTTTACCAGGGGCAGGGCTACCGACGTTAAGGCTAATCTGAAGATGGTGCTGGCTAAAGCTATGACTGGCGAGTGTAGAGAGTATAGAGGTATTGTTATCCACGTTGGCACCAACGTTGTTAGGATGAAACAGTCAGAGATCACCAAACGCAACATAGCTTCAGCGTGTAAATCAGCTAGAAAGATGTGTCGGCATAGAGTAATTGTCTCTGGCCCCCTCCCAGTTAGGGGGAGTGATGAGCTCTACAGCAGAGTCTCACAGCTCAATTGCTGGTTGAAAACTGTGTTCTGCCCCTCCCAAAAGATAGAATTTGTAGATAATTGGCCCTCTTTCTGGGACTCACCCACAAACAGGACCAAGCCTGACCTGCTGAGGAGTAACGGACTCCATCCTAGCTGGAGGGGTGCTCTCATCTTATCTACCAACATAGACAGGGCTCTAACTCCTCTAGTGCCACAATGAAATAGGGTGCAGGCCAGGCAGCAGGCTGTTAGCCAGCCTGCCAGCATAGTGGAGTCTGCCACTAGCACAGTCAGTGTAGTCAGCTCAGCTATCCCCATTGAGACCGTGTCTATGCCTCGACCTAGGTTGGGCAAAACTGAACATGGTGGTGTTCGCCTTAGCAATCTCACTAGGATAAAGACCTCCTCCATTCCTGTCATTATTGAAAGAGATCATGATACCTCACATCTCAAAATAGGGCTACTTAATGTTAGATCCCTTACTTCAAAGGCAATTATAGTCAATGAACTAATCACTGATCATAATCTTGATGTGATTGGCCTGACTGAAACATGGCTTAATCCTGATGAATTTACTGTGTTAAATGAGGCCTCAACCCTGGCTACACTAGTGACCATATCCCCCGTGCATCCCGCAAAGGCGGAGGTGTTGCTAACATTTACGATAGCAAATTTCAAAATAGAAAAAAAAAAGACGTTTTTGTCTATTGAGCTTCTAGTCATGAAATCTATGCAGCCTACTCAATCACTTTTTATAGCTACTGTTTACAGGCCTCCTGGGCCATATACAGCATTCCTCATTGAGTTCCCTGAATTCCTACCGGACCTTGTAGTCATAGCAGATAATATTCTAATCTTTGGTGACTTTAATATTCACATGGAAAAGTCCACAGACCCACTCCAAAAGGCTTTCGGAGCCATCATCGACTCAGTGGGTTTTGTCCAACATGTCTCTGCACCTACTCACTGTCACAGGCATACTCTGGACCTAGTTTTGTCCCATGGAATAAATGTTGTGGATCTTAATGTTTTTCCTCATAATCCTGGACTATCGGACCACCATTTTATTACGTTTGCAATTGCAACAAATAATCTGCTCAGACCCCAACCAAGGAACATCAAGAGTCGTGCTATAAATTCACAGACAACACAAAGATTCCTTGATGTCCTTCCAGACTCCCTCTGTCTACCCAAGGACGCCAGAGGACAAAAATCAGTTAACCACCTAACTGAGGAACTCAATTTAACCTTGCGCAATACCCTAGATGCATTTGCACCCCTAAAAACTAAAAACATTTCTCATAAGAAACTAGCTCCCTGGTATACAGAAAATACCCGAGCTCTGAAGCAAGCTTCCAGAAATTTGGAACGGAAATGGCGCCACACCAAACTGGAAGTCTTCCGACTAACTTGGAAAGACAGTACCGTGCAGTATCGAAGAGCCCTTACTGCTTCTCGATCATCCTATTTTTCCAACTTAATTGAGGAAAATAAGAACAATCTGAAATTCCTTTTTGATACTGTCACAAAGCTAACTAAAAAGCAGCATTCCCCAAGAGAGGATGGCTTTCACTTCAGCAGTAATAAATTCATGAACTTCTTTGAGGAAAAGATCATGATTATTAGAAGGCAAATTACGGACTCCTCTTTAAATCTGCGTATTCTTTCAAAGCTCAGTTGTCCTGAGTCTGCACAACTCTGCCAGGACCTAGGATCAAGACAGACACTGAAGTGTTTCAGTACTATATCTCTTGACACAATGATGAAAATAATCATGGCCTCTAAACCTTCAAGCTGCATACTGGACACTATTCCAACTAAACTACTGAAAGAGCTGCTTCCTGTGCTTGGCCCTCCTATGTTGAACATAATAAATGACCGGATCTATCCACCGGATGTGTACCAAACTGACTAAAAGTGGCAGTAATAAAGTCTCTCTTGAAAAAGCCAAACCTTGACCCAGAAAATATAAAAAACTATCGGCCTATATCGAATCTTCCATTCCTCTCAAACTTTTTAGAAAAGGCTGTTGCGCAGCAACTCACTGCCTTCCTGAAGACAAACAATGTATACAAAATGCTTCAGTCTGGTTTTAGACCCCATCTTAGCACTGAGACTGCACTTGTGACGGTGGTAAATTACCTTTTAATGGCATCAGACCCAGGCTCTGCATCTGTCCTCGTGCTCCTAGACCTTAGTGCTACTTTTGATACCATCAAGCACCACATTCTTTTGGAGAGATTGGAAACCCAAATTGGTCTACACGGACAAGTTCTGGCCTGGTTTAGATCTTATCTGTCGGAAAGATATCAGTTTGTCTCTGTGAATGGTTTGTCCTCTGACAAATCAACTGTACATTTCGGTGTTCCTCAAGGTTCCGTTTTAGGACCACTATTGTTTTCACTATATATTTCACCTGCTATGCAGATGACACACAGCTGTACATTTCAATGAAACATAGTGAAGCCCCAAAATTGCCCTCGCTAGAAGCATGTGTTTCAGACATAAGGAAGTGGATGGCTACAAACTTTCTACTTTTAAACTCGGACAAAACAGAGATGCTTGTTCTAGGTCCCAAGAAACAAAGAGATCTTCTGTTGAATCTGACAATTAATCTTAATGGTTGTATAGTCGTCTCAAATAAAACTGTGAAGGACCTTGGCGTTACTCTGGACCCTGATCTCTCTTTTGAAGAACATATCAAGACTGTTTCAAGGACAGCTTTTTTCCATCTATATAACATTGCAAAAATCAGAAACTTTCTGTCCAAAAATGATGCAGAAAAATTAATCCATGCTTTTGTCACTTCTAGGTTAGACTACTGCAATGCTCTACTTTCCGGCTACCCGGATAAAGCACTAAATAAACTTAAGTTAGTGCTAAATACGGCTGCTAGAATCCTGACTAGAACCAAAAAATGTGATCATATTACTCCAGTGCTAGCCTCCCTACACTGGCTTCCTGTCAAGACAAGGGCTGATTTCAAGGTTTTACTGTTAACCTACAAAGCATACATGGGCTTGCTCCTACCTATCTCTCTGATTTGGTCCTGCCGTACATACCTACACGTACGCTACGGTCACAAGACGCAGGCCTCCTAATTGTCCCTAGAATTTCCAAGCAAACAGCTGGAGGCAGGGCTTTCTCCTATAGAGCTAAATTTTTATGGAATGGTCTGCCTACCTATGTGAGAGGCGCAAACTCGGTCTCAACCTTTAAGTCTTTACTGAAGATTCATCTCTGGTGTGGGGGCTGTGCTTTGGCAAAGTGGGTGGGGTTATATCCTTCCTGTTTGGCCCTGTCCGGGGGTGTCATCGGATGGGGCCACAGTGTCTCCTGACCCCTCCTGTCTCAGCCTCCAGTATTTATGCTGCAGTAGTTTATGTGTCGGGGTGTTAGGGTCAGTTTGTTATATCTGGAGTACTTCTCCTGTCCTATCCGGTGTCCTGTGTGAATTTAAGTATGCTCTCTCTAATTCTCTCTTTCTCTCTTTTTTTCTCTCTCTCAGAGGACCTGAGCCCTAGGACCTGTTCTGCCTGTGATTATTATTATTTGACCATGCTGGTCATTTATGAACATTTGAACATCTTGGCCATGTTCTGTTATAATCTCCACCCGGCACAGCCAGAAGAGGACTGGCCACCCCACATAGCCTGGCTCCTCTCTAGGTTTCTTCCTAGGTTTTGGCCTTTCTAAGGAGTTTTTCCAAGCCACCATGCTTCTACACCTGCATTGCTTGCTGTTTGGGGTTTTAAGCTGGGTTTCTGTACAGCACTTTGAGATATCAGCTGATGTACGAAGGGCTATATAAATACATTTGATTTGATTTGATTTGTGTAGGGACCTGGCGTAAAATTCATGCCCGTGCAGGGCTCTAATCCCTAGATGACATAGGTAGTAAAGACAGCACGTTCTTGGTTCGTATCAAATTCCAAAGTAATTAGTTGATTATGTCCATTTCAGTGAGGGGGTATATGACTCATGACTATTTATTTGCTCTGTATCTGCATAATACTGGCTATAATTGACTGGTATATGGATTCTGACTACAATATGTCAGCTTCATGACATATAAACTGGAGGAAAAACATTCTGAATGATCTAACTGGGCAAGTCATCCCCTATAACATTGTCAGAGGATGTAATGCTTAATGATGTCAAGTAAAGCAGTATACCAGGGATGTAGATGCTAACAGAACCAAACTGTTGTTGTGCCCTCTGCCAATGGAAACACATCTTTATTAGTTGTTGATTAAGACGTCATGTTTGACTCATGTCAGAGTAAATGTCTACATAAAGGTGACTTAAGCACCAAATGGGTCCGTAACATTTGACTGCAATGCTAACTGTGCTTTTAAAATGTGCAGCCCTTAATCTCTGATGCCTTTCATGAAGCACTAACTGTATATGTTCCTGCATACATATGATTTTCACAAGGGAAAAACTCATCAACATGCAAAGCTTCATTTAAACCAGAATATCTTTCCCAAGGGAACAAGAGAAAGAGGACTGGGTGAGAAATTACAATCCTACATTACAATTGAGAATACATTCAGATGTGTTAGTATTCCATAATAATTAGTTATTAAATTAGCCCAGCAATGTTTCTCTACTTACTGTTTGATTATGGCACCATGTTATACTAGTGACACCCTTAGTGACACAGGGAGAGAGGGATTTAAAATGAATCTAGAATCAGAGACCTGCCTGCACACTGCACAGGCTGAACGGGACTGGATGATTTAAATGGCAACACTTTTTTTGATCTATGTCTGCTACATGGTTTTTTGATGCAATTTCTTCTGCTAGATTTGAGGGACTCTTTTTAATAGAGAGTAGGGCAGAGCAGAGCCAAGGAAAACGGAATTGAATGAAAAAGCCTTGCCTGCAGGAATCAAACAGAGCAGCTACACACAGCAGCATTTACTTTCCCTTGCTCTCTCTCATGTGCCCGGAGAACAAAAATGCAATATGGATATAATCTTTCACTTGACTGGTGCTTTACAAGGAAATCATTGTCCTCGTCTTAATACAAGGCTCAGAGCCATGGTGTAAAAATGAATTTATTTCTCTCCCCTGAAATGATCAGATTGTCACAACGATTACCATCAAGGAAGAGTAATAATGCACACTGTTTATTATTATAAATTACAAACTAGGCTTCCTTTGGACGCATCAGCAGAGGGAGAGAGGAGGGCGAAAGGACAGTGTTTCTGCCATAGCAATCCAATCCAATGGTGTGAGGCCTCCCGATGAGAACAGACATGATTTAACTGTACTGTAGTAGCACCACATGTTAAAGAGCCCTCTTGCCTCTGGAATCACCTGCTGCAGCACATCCAAACCCTGTCACAGCAGCTCACTATGAGGAAGAACAAACACACTCTTTGTTTCCCACGGACCGTTTTCTCCTCTAAGTGCTACTGTGGAATGACTGGAGGTGAATTAAACACATACTTACTAGCCGGGAACCTGCTATTGAGGTGCTTGCAGGAGGGCCCGACTTTTAGAGAGATTTCAACCCCATCACAAAGCCTCCAGCTGTGGATGCTTCTCAGCTCAGAGCTAAGGTACCTGTATGTCTGAGGGAAGCCATGGGCTGCAATCCGAATGCCAAATGCCAGAGACAACATGGCTTCACAAATGGCACCCTATTCCCTACATAGCGCGCTACTTTTGACCTTGACCAAAGCCCTATGGCTTTGCATTATATGCATTATATAGGGAATAGGGTGCCATTTGTGAAGCCATGTTTTCTCTGGTCATTGTAGCTACGCTAAAGTGGGGAACCTAATGGCAAATCTGTCGTTCTGCCCTGAACAGGCAGTTAACACACTGTTCCTAGGCCGTCATGGAAAATAAGAATTTGTTCTTAATTGACTTGCCTAGTTAAATAAAGGTAAAATAAAATAAAATGGCCTGTAATGATGTCTTGTTTTGCTCTGACTATGGATGATAGTATGTGTCCTATTCAACTGGATAGGGATTATATTGTAGTTGTTTGCTCTAAACATGCACTGTTCTCCAGATGGAAGGTGAAAGTACCTGCAGCTATTCTCAATTTCAGGTTAGAACCTACTGTCAATGTCATCTGAAGAAGTCAAGGGTATTATCCTGTATCCAAGTTTCAACATTCAAATGTATCCAACTTGGGATAAATCAAAAAGATGAATCTCTGTGTCATGTGACAATAGACAATAAAGTAATATTCTTCCATGTGGAATAATTAGAGCCGAAACAATTCCTATGATGATGCTAGACAACATGATAACATAGTGATCAATAAAGTCAGTGTCACAGCCATAACAAATTCCTTCAGACACCGGAGGAAATCCACCATTTGCATATTCTTTTGTTTTCTTTTCAATTGCTACCTGCCAAGTACATTTCTAATCAAAAACAGCTTAATGGCTCATTTAAGCATTCATTCTTTAACAAATGTCGACATGGGACATGTTAAGATGCCTTTGCCTTTGTCAATGCATTCTAAAGGGAGGGAAAGCAGTCCAGAAAAGAGTAGCAAGGGATGAGACCACTATTAAGAAACCTTGCTAATCCCTATTCCCTAGCATGGGGTAAACACTCCGTTCCTTGAAGTAATACAGACAGTAAGGATACAACATCATTTGCAAAGGTTAATTAAAAGCAGTGTCCTACGTTCCGATTCCCATTGATTGTGATGATGTGAATATTAATGAAGAAACAATTAATTTACGTGCAGCTATTAATGCGTTCAGTCTTTTCATAGCTGCTTCCGTCTTGGATGCTTTGTAAACCGCTGGATCTTTGAGAGCATTGCCTGCACACAAGACTAACATGCTGACCAGACCGGACACGTCGCGTGTGCGAGCGTTGCAAACTAAATTTAGAAATCCATCTTATTCAATTATTGCACCCACACTGCACCCACACTGCACCCACACTGCACCCACACTGCACCCACACTGCACCCACACGGCCAACGAGCGTCTGTGTTGCCAAGGGCTAAAATAGAACTCCTTTCTATTTCTGACGCAGATCGCGCTGAATGTCCTGCCTCTCCCATATCCTCATTGGTTTATAGAAGCAGGTACCATCTCCTCATTGGTTATACCCATGTGGGTGATTGAAAGACGAACTGTTTTGTCGGTGGTCGTGGTAATACTATGAAAGTTTGGATGCCGATCACCATATAAGTTCAAAGATGAAAAAGCCTGGAAGGAGGAGAGATGACTAGAAACGATTCGGTTGGCCATTTATGTGTGGATTAATTGTTGGAGTAGAGGACCTTGTCCATAACAGGTAAAATAACAACTCAATGTTTATATCCCAGGACAAATTAGCTAACAACAGCAAATTAATGACATTGGTTCAGTTTCTTTTGATATTTTAACCTGTGTGTCGTGATCGCGTTTGGTGTAGGGGGACAAAATAAATTGATGCATGATAGCGCACGATGGCGCACATGCGCAGCCGGTTTGGGTTCAGTGTAACAAATAGTAGGCCTATCTATTAATTCACAGAAAATAATGACTCCCCATACTAGTTACAGGGACGAATATAACTTAAAAAATGTATATTATTATGCATTCAGATGTCAAATTCTGATTCAGTCCACAGTGCATAGGTTATTTACTGAATGTACCCCATGGACAAGCTTCTGTAATGGCACAGCAGTAATAGACTATATCACAAATGAAACCTTGAGCATGGATATACAGATGCTTGCTTGATCACATGGATCACCATGCACAAGCACAAACCCCAGGATGCTTTATAAAGTGTATGCTCCCTCCTGGCCCACCAAAAACACATCTATAATATGTAGCTCCTGTGGTTGATGTTTATTAAGTCTTGTAGCAATTATAACTGCACAGCTGCTCAACCGGATGCCTGTGCTCCCTGCTCTGAAGTCATGCTGCCAAATTAAACCTGACAAACAGTAAGTATGTTATCAACAACTTGTCCATCAGTAAGGATAACAGTATAATGCCTGAAATGCATGGGGAGTTAGTTAGTGCAGCTTACATACTGTAACATCTCATCCATGATGAGCATGGTTGGAGAAGCATAACTAAAGGATGGCATTGAATGAGTCAATGAAGATGATGAGAAAATAAAACACAGCTAATGCAACAACCTGGATAAATACTAGGACACACGGTAGCTGGGTTTGGACCGCTTTGGCAAACAAGTACATTGTTCAATGTGGCGTAGTCGTGAGGATTTTGATCAACTCTATGGAACAAGAGAGGTCAGCTCCATTGAAAATACACTAACACACAAACGTGCACACACAAATACATGCATGCACATGCACACACACACACGCATAGTGAGAGCAGCATAACTCCACTGCAATTGAATTGTGAAGTGCTGCTGCAATGCAGATGGAGTTTTTTTTATCTTCCTCAGAGGAGGAGGGCAAAACGGTCATTTTCCTCCATTTTAGCCAGGTCCTTCTCTCTTATCTCAGCACCCTCCAGTGAAAAAGGCATGATCATCATTCCATTCCCTTTTATTACCAGAAGTCCTCTTTTCTGCTTGACAATTTCATATACTTCAACATTTCCCATCACAATGTAGAAATTGATTTAGCATGCTGGTGATTTTCTTTCATCTCAGAAGCCCATTCCATTTGGATTTTATACTTTGAAGGCTGCAAAAAGATGTGATGAATTTTCACACCGTTCAATGATGTTCTAAATCAAGTCAGATTTGATGGTACTTCTTCCACCATACAGACAGAGGGTCCGATAAATCTTATAATAAACCCTCACTAACATTGGAGTTCTTTAGTGTTACACACCAGGACACAAGTAGGGGGCTTGAGAAACAGCACGATAGACCATGCCAACATAAAATGCAAATAAATATTATTTTAAAGCTATGAATGATTTCATGGCAAATCTTTTACATGTGCAGTGCCCTGTTTCTTTTTGAAACGTGCATCGCAATTATCATAGGGATTTATGTACATTTACATTCTATGGGAAGAGACAAATGAATAAACGTATTGCAATGATGTGATTTAGATCAGGGGGAGAGAATTGAATGAATCAATATGAATATAATGTTGCCTTGAAAGACACCCTGCTGAGGCAACATAATATTTGATAGGTAGCATTTGCAAATCCCTTTGAAAGGTTCCATTAATCTTCTCAACTGGATGATGCTCTGGGACATACATGGGTGCCAAATGACACCCTATTCCCTATATAGTGCAGTACTTTTGACCAGAGCCCTATGGGCCCTGATCATAAGTAGTCCACTATATAGAGAGTAGGGCACCATTTGGGACTCAGATCATGCAACTGAGTTGGAAATGACTTGTCATTCTCACAGCAGTGCACCGAAACATTTTTAATGGCGGTATAATTGTTTTTCTGATTAGTTCAAAGAGGGTGTTTGTTTGTCTATTTATTTACATGCTCTGTTAACAAGGACAGTGTTTGTCGTGACCCAATTTCTCCTGCAGTACACAGTTGAGGGTGATGAAATCCCTTTGGGCTGTATGAACAACCTTGAAAATGGGGAAAAGAGAAACGGAAAACCTTCAAGTGATCATCCTTCTTTGACATTAATCAAAGGTGTCCCCTTCATAAAGAACAACTAACTCCACGAACAACTAACTCCATTAACAACTAACTCCAAAACTTCAATGATTACTCATATTTCCCTGACTTATTGGCACCTACTGTAGATTGCAGTGAAGATACTAAAATCAATAACTGCAAGACTTGAAGAGAATGCTTTAGCAACACACTTGTGAACACCTTGTTGTGTTTCTATGATCTAATATTATATAATGAAGTGTCACTACACTGAATACATACTGAGTATACAGCTAAGACCATACAGGTCAAAAATATGCAAAGTATTGAAGTATCAAAGTACAATGTAAAAGCAGCTTTCAAGAGCCCTTATTAGCTTTCTTACACATCCTAACACGGACTAAAAATATAAACGATATAAAAGATTTCTCTGAGTTACAGTTCATAAAAAGAAATCAGTCAACTGAAATGCATTCATTGTACCCTAAACTACACTCCTAGACAAAAAATTACCTAAAAGGGTTCTTCGGCTGTCCCCATAAGAGAACTGTTTGAATACGTTTTTTTTGGTTCCAGGTAGAGCCCTTTTAGTTCCAGGTAGAACCCTTTCCACAGGGGGTTCCAGATGGAACCCAAAAGCGTTCGACCTAGAATCAAAATGAGTTTTCCTATAGGGACAGCCGAAGAACCCTTTTGGAATACTTTTCTCTAAGAGTGTATGGATTTCACATGACTGGGAATACAGCTATGCATCTGTTGTTCACAGATACATAAAAAAAGGTAAGAGGCGTGGATCAGAAAACCAGTCAGTATCTGTTGTTACCACCATTTGCCTCATGCAGTGCGACACATTTCCTTTGCATAGAGTTGATCATGCTGTTGATTGTGGCCTGTGGAATGTTGACTCCTATTCAACGGCTGTTCAAGTTGCTGGATATTGGCGGGAACTGGAGCATGCTGTCATTACAACCCAATCCAGAGCATCCCAAACATGCTCAATGGGTGACATGTCTGGTGAGTGTGCAGGCAATGGGCGAACAGGGACATTTTCAGCTTCCAGAAATTGTGTACAGATCCTTGCGACATGGGGCCGTGCATTATCATGCTGAAACATGAGATGATGGCGGTGGATGAATGGCACAACGATGGGCCTTGTCACAGTATCTCTGTGCATTCAAATTGCCATTGATAAACTGAAATTGTGTTAGTTTTCCATAGCTTATGCCTGCTCCTACCATAACCCCACCATCACCATGGGGCACTCTGATCACAACGTTGACATCAGTGAACCTCTCACCCACATGACGCCAAACACGATGTCTGCCATCTGCCTGGTACAGTTGAAAGAGCACACTTCTTGAAAAGAGCACACTTCTCCAGCGTGCCAATGACCATCAAAAGTGAGCATTTGCCCACTGAAGTCGGTTACGACGCCAAACTGCATTTAGCTCAAGACCCTGGCGAGGACAACGGACACGCAGTTGAGCGTCCCTGAGATGGTTTCTGACAGTTTGTGCAGAAATTCTTCGGTTGTGCGAACCAACAGTTTCATCAGCTGTCCGGGTGGCTAGTCTGAAAAAATCCCGCAGGTGAAGAAGCTGGATGAGGAGGTCCTGGGCTGGCAGGGTTACACCTGCTCAGCGGTTGTGAGGCCTGTCGGACATACTGCCAAATTCTCTAAAATGACATTGGAGGTGGGTTATGGTAGAGAAATTAACATTCAATTCTCTGGAAACACCTCTGGTGGACATTCCTGCAGTCAGCATGCCAATTGCACACTCCCTCAAAACTTGAGTTGTGTGACAAAGCTGCACATTTTAGAATGGCCTTTTATATCTCCCAGCACAAGGTGCACCTTTGTGATGATCATGCTGTTTAAACAGCTCCTTGATATGCCACGCCTGTCAGGGGGATGGTCTATCTTGGCAAAGGAGAAATGTTCAATAACAGGGATGTAAACACATTTGTGCACAAAATTAGAGTGAAATAAGCTTTTTGTGTGTATGGCACTTATATTTTTGTTCAGTGTAGATACTGACACTTTCATTTCAAGAACAAGAACAAGAACATTAGAGAACAGAGTGTGCTGCTGGAACCTGTGCAAAGGTTAAATCCCCATTCATTCAAACCTATAATTATACTGTACTTGCCCTACTTTCAGAGGTTCAAAAATAACTCACTTTCAATGAGCAGATGTTTGCATTTTAACAGCAGCTGTCATGGCCGGGCGCTGGCTGGCTTGTAACACTCAAACTCCTGGTAATTGAGAGGTAGTTTTGCTTGTCAAGTGAAGAAATACATTTGTCACAACAAACTGCTCCTGCCACTGACAGAATTTATTGATAAGGGGGGGAAGAATTTTTTTTCGGCATCCTGGAAATAATTTGAACTTTTTGGTCATGGAGCCCTCAGCTCCAGCGACTGTGCTATCAGGGAGCTAGGGCTTTAAATAGACACCCTTCATCAGACCATATCCAAACTCTTCTGTCATGCCTGGGCCCAGGCTCTGCTGTACTGCAGACATGTCTGGTAGAGGGAAGTAGGGCTATTCACAAACACTTGGATGAAAAACCACATATCCAAACCAGTGAATCCAGTATCAAACCACAGTACATGTAGGCCTATCGTATTTACTAGGTGCCATTCTATTTCAGTAAAACAGTCCCCATTTCTTTAAACCCAAAGACCTCACTTATCTCTATTCTGTCCATCAGATGTTATGCAATCCATAAGATTGCCTATCCAAACATGTCAGAGTGTCACACTCGTTGAAATGAGTAGACCAAGGCGCAGCGTGAGTAGAGTTCCACATATTTTAATCAACTGAAACTCACCAAAAACAAAACAATAAAGCACAAACGAAAGGTGACGCTACTGGTGCACTCAGGCAACTAAATGTAGACAAGATCCCACCAACACAAATGAGGAAATGGCTACGTAAATATGATCCCCAATCAAAGACAACGATAAGCAGCTGTCTCTGATTGGGAACCATATCAGGCCAACATAGACATACTAAAAACCTAGATGACCCACCCTAGTCACTATCACGCCCCAACCAACATAGAGAATAAACAGCTTACTATGGTCAGGGCGTGACACAGAGTGACACTGGCTGTGTTCTGTACTATGTATGTAAATGTGCTAGACATCATCAATCATCTCCAAGGCTTTTCAAACACAGAAATAGAATAGAAAGAAGACTGAAAGGATTGAAACATGTTTTGTTAGAACCGCATAATAAGCTTTGCTAGTTATTTATACAATTGTATGCTCCTCATTTGTTTTGAATAGCAAGTATCATCGTACAATACTTATGGAAGACTTTAATGAATACCAACTTTATTTACTGACAGGACAAATATAAGCACCCCATATTTGACCTTTGAAATACTTACAACTCTTTTCTCTTATTATTGCCCAAAAGCACTTAGCACACAATCTTTGCCTTGTTGTTTAACTCTAAAAACAACAGGGAAATGCCATGACTTCAAAGAAACAGCATATTCAATATCCAGAGGTGGCTCACTAAGCTATAACTAGGCCATATCCCTTGCACAATTCTTTGATTATGTGTCCACAAGTACTATTAGCTACTTAAATATAGTGAATTGCAGAACTGAACTTGTGGTGGCCTGGTGGAAACAACAGAACAAGGAAAAACATGCTTGTTCACTTTAAGTGTGCCCTCTAAAATGTCCAATGCTTCCTCCATAGAAAGACACCAGCAAGCCTTGTGTTGGTTGTGAACATCAACCCACACCCGAGTTCAGGATGGAACCAGATCTAAACACAACAGAATGAACCTGATCAGCCAAGTCCCCTGGGAATCTGCTGATGTGCCAAAGAGGCTCAAGTTCACAAGCAACAAAAACCAAGGACGCAAGCCACCTGCTGCTGACTGAACAATGCAACAAGTGATGGCTACAGGGCTACAGGTCAGAGGCAGGCAGCACTCAAAGCCAAACACATTGCTGACTGTCCACTGCTACTTGAGTATGGAGCTCTGACAAAGAGAGACTGGTTAGAACACCATCAATAATGAACCATATTGCGCAGCATAACAGCATTAAATGACCAGGCATATGTCTGTCTGACTGTCTGTCAATGATGGTAACAAATAAACAATGCATCTTATGAGATGATGCTAGTGGTCAGTTGTACAGTCATCTGCAGTATATGGAAATGTACAAACCCAGTCAGAATTTTACTCTGGCATCAAATTGCTTGACTGTTTGAAGCAGACTCTGGTTAGCTGTAACATGAAAACACAAAGGGATGACTTGCAGAATCCCAGAGGAGTCTGCCTTAGTCATTGTGAGGGCTATCCATTCCAGTTCTGATGAGTTTGAGATACTGATTGTCCCTATCTATCTCAAATATATATATATATGCTGAACAACCCTACGCTTCGATTTAAACAACCCTACTTAGATTAAACTACCCCAAATCATATCAAATTCCATCCATTGAGTAACTTCTTCTGCCATTTGTATTTGAATGGGCAACCCCATGGGACCAGAGACATGACCTTAGAGAGTTTGGGGGATGGGGCTTTCAGTCGAGACGACCTACTGACCCCCTTCAGGGCTCTACGATGATAAATGTGCTTTTCATAGAATGAACTTCATAGAATCACACTTCTTATATGTCAACATAAAGGAATCTCAGAAGTTCTAAGAGTGTTCATCATTCTCCCAAGTCACGGGAAACCCAATATGGTCATTTATAGTGGTAGCTCTAACATAAAACCCGATACTTGTTTTTGAAAGATAATATTTCAAACAGTTTGGCTTCTTTTATCGTCAGTTATTTTAGTTCTCCAGAAGACTTCACCATGACAATTCTTATTAATAAAGTAGTGAGCTCTCTCTCTCTGTCTATGTTTCCATCCAGTGACTGCTGCTGGTCTGCTCTGGTCCGTCCTACTGCTGACATACCAAAGCCTTCAATAATGACTGCTATTTTAGGCGCTGGTGACAGGAGATATGATCCTAAATATCAATGCTCCATTCAATCCACATTCCTTCCAGATTAACGGAGGTGAAGCTGCTCAAAATGTGCATCGCCATGTGGAGTTCTAAAATAATATGTTGTAAAATATCAGGCAACTTTCCAAGAAGGAAAGGGAAGGAAGGTCAATGATTTAAGTATAGACGTTCCTCAAACTGGTAGAGAGCTCAACCCAGCATCTCAATGACTTATCTACTCTCCAAAAGAACGGGTAGCCCACTTACAGAAGAGGCCATGTCTGTGGAATCAGCTCAGTACCCCCAACACACACACACATAGACCGAGGGGATACACACGCACATACTGAGCCCCCTGTTGTGTGTATTAGTCACTCATATATTTATTTGCGACTGGCGGTGCCAGTTTCACATATGAATGAATCAGAACAGGAAATTGCACCTGCCTCTTTGTTCTCTGCCCTGAGGGGGACCTCAGTGTTTGTCCTAAAGCACTCAGGGGTGTAGTTAGTAGGGTTAGTCTTTGAGCCACACAACCACTGAACATGATTAAAGAGACTTTCCCCTTTCTATTTAACGGGCTAAAAGTAAAGATGTTAAACCAACTCACTCTGGAAGCAGCAGGGTGAACATGCGTCAGGGATACAAAACAATACTTTAAGCTGAAAGCTTCTCTATCCCACTCTCTCTCATACTCTCTCTTTATCACTCAATAACTACCTCACTCACTGTCTCTCTCTCTCTCTCTCTCTCTTTCTCCCCCTCTCTTTCTCCCCTTTTCTCTCTTTCTCCCCTTTTCTCTCTTTCTCGCTCTCTCTTTTTCTCCCTCTCTCCTTTTTCTACCTCTCTCTCTTCCTCTTACTTTCTCCCACACACACACACACACACACACACACACACACACACACACACACACACACACACACACACACACACACACACTCAGAGGAGATAAATAATTAGGTATCCTTTGTTAGAGGAATTTTGTTCCTATGTGTTCATTAACCAATTCAATTAAAACACTCTGTCCGTTTGTTTCTAAGAATTTGTAAGGTTTTAATTTACATAAAATAGACAGAGACCAGTCATCAACATTAGCCAATAGCGTTTATTCTCGAGAGCTCTGGTCATAATACCATGTACATTGGTTTATATACCTCACATTTCGTCATAAATGTCCCTCTTCCTCTCAGATACAATGACAATATAGTTCACAAGCCTTCTGACATTGTCTGCCACCTGTTAAACAATATACTACAAGCCCAAGGTCTCTCCCCTCCCTGGGTAGGGACAGAATGTCCTGTAAGGAACACAGTATTCCAGCCGGTCTGACAATAGCTCCATTCGTTTCTAACAAGGAACAGAAAGTCCTTGTTCTAAATCTTGACTAAAACTACACACACTATATTCAGTGTTTTGATTATAATAAGACTCATACATTCATACAGTGACAGAGTAGTATTCTGTTTAGTTAT
Source organism: Oncorhynchus nerka (assembly GCF_034236695.1). Classification (NCBI taxonomy): domain Eukaryota; kingdom Metazoa; phylum Chordata; class Actinopteri; order Salmoniformes; family Salmonidae; genus Oncorhynchus; species Oncorhynchus nerka. The sequence continues at coordinate 81,826,766 of NC_088423.1, forward strand.
AGTTATACGTTAAATGTATACATCATTTAGTCATTATTCATATAAATCCCATAACACCTTCCAAGCACATTATCATTCTTTTTCAAGCAGTCTGATTAAAGAGGGATGCTAAAATAGAAATCATTTAATGCAGGATTGGGTACAGTAAGAGGGATAATGTGTGTGTTGTTAAAATGCAAGACAGCATCCCAGACTCTTTACTGAGAAATGTTCTTCTCACACACACAGACACACACACAGAGACACACACACAGATTCTACTCCCTTCTCCCCATCTACTTAGCTAGTTGCTTCACCCCCGTTCTGAGAGAGAGATGGGTGCAGTAGAAGGAGAATAAAGAAGGCATCTGTTCTTAGCCAGGTCAGTCATGCCCTGTTTGGGATGTCTGGAATTGGAGATCCCAGGATAAACAGCAGCAGCTCCCGAGACACGGGCCTGTTAGTCATGTTTGAATACTGCAATGGAAGGAAAATCCCTTGAAAAAACAACAAGCAAGAAGAACCCATTCATGGGCTCATTCGTAAGTATTAATTCTTAACCTGTTGCTGGAGGCTAAGCAACACGATAACAAGATTGAGCTGGTTTGGTTTTAAGCTCATGGGTACTGCAGGCAGGCAGATGCAACACGTTGCATTACATTATGTTATGGAAAATAGCTAGGCCAGACAAAATAACTTAAGGAAGCTTGATCTAGGCTATTAGAGGGCAATACGATGTCTGAAATGTATTTCAATAGCAGATCCTAATCATGACTTCACCTGTGGTTACTTTCCAGATCTAAAGCCAAAAGGGCAGTTCTTCAAAAAACACCCAACAAAATAGAGAAACCACAGTAATCACCATATAATATGACCCAAGTAACATCCCAATTCATTGGGGACCTAGTTTTCTCCTTGCAGCCGGGACTGCAGCACATTACTGAGAGCATTTACGACATAAATATGCTGTCTTTTCTGTTTTTCATTTCACCATCTTTTTGTTCTGATCACTGATTTCTATTCCCAAGGACAGCCTATACTGTCTCCACTGGCAGAGGCATGAGTGAACAGCTGCCTCCTTGTGTTTAGAGTGGCTACAGGTAATCAACAATGCATCCACTTGCGCAGGACTCTGCAGAGGGAATAGCTTTCAGCAGCACTGGATGATTGAATGTATTAGTCTTTGAATGGCAAACTGATTAGGGAGGTTCACAAACGTTCATGGCCATCGCATGATATCCTCTGAGAAATTAGTTTTTTTACATTTAGGATTAATAATTGTATATCTATCCATATCCATTAGTGGTGTACACTGACCAACCGACATGCACACAGTGAATGCATTGTTCAGATAGAGTATTCACAGTCACACAGTCACAGTGTATCTTTCAGTAAATGTAGCTCTGGTCTGAGTTGCCAATGTGAAGAAGCCGTTTCAGTAGGCCTAAGCTCCAGGTGGTTGATGATGAGTGTCTCTGTGGTATGTGAATTGATTGCCCCCGATCTATCTTCAGAGCTTGTGCTGCTAGGTGACCTAAACTAGGACATGCTTAACACCTCGGCCATCCTACAATCTAAACTTGATGCCCTCAATCTCACACAAATTATCAATGAACCTATCAGGTACAACCCCAAATCCGTAAACAAGGGCACCCTCATAGATATCATCCTAACCAAGTTGCCCTCCAAATACACCTCTGCTGTTTTCAACTAAGATCTCAGCGATCACTGCCTCATTGCCTGCATCCGTAATGGGTCTGCGGTCAAACGACCACCCCTCATCACTGTCAAACGCTCCCTAAAACACTTCAGCGAGCAGGCCTTTCTAATCACCCTGGCCGGGGTATCCTGGAATGATATTGACCTCATCCCGTCAGTAGAGGATGCCTGGTTATTCTTTAAAAGTGCTTTCCTCACCATCTTAAATAAGCATGCTCCATTCAAAAAATGTAGAAACAGGACCAGATATAGCCCTTGGTTCACTCCAGATCTGACTGCCCTTGACCAGCACAAAAACATCCTGTGGCGTACTGCATTAGCATCGAATAGCCCCCGTGATACGCAACTTTTCAGGGAAGTTAGGAACCAATATACACAGACAGTCAGTTAGGAAAGCTAAGGATAGCTTTTTCAAACAGAAATTTGCATCCTGTAGCACAAACTCAAAAACGTTCTGGGACACTGTAAAATCCATGGAGAATAAGAGCACCTCCTCCCAGCTGCCCACTGCACTGAGGTTAGGAAACACTGTCACCACCGAGAAATCCACTATAATTGAGAATTTCAATAGGCTTTTTTCTACGGCTGGCCACGCTTTCCACCTGGCTACCCCTACCCCGGTCAACTGCCCGGCACCCCCCACAGCAACTCGCCCAAGCCTCCCCCAACCTCTCTTTCGTATCGCCTGAGATTCTCAAATATTGGAAAGATGCCCCGATCATCCCCCGATTCAAAGGGGGTGACACTCTAGACCCAAACTGCTACAGACCTATATCTATCCTACCATGCCTTTCTAAGGTTTTCGAAAGCCAAGTTAACAAACAGATTACCGACCATTTCGAATCCCACCGTACCTTCTCCGCTATGCAATCTGGTTTCAGAGCTGGTCATGGGAGCACCTCAGCCACGCTCAAGGTCCTAAACGATATCACAACCGCCATCGATAAGAGATATTACTGTGTAGCCATATTCATCGACCTGGCCAGGGCTTTCGACTCTGTCAATCACCACATTCTTATCGGCAGACTAAACAGCCTTGGATTCTCAAATGACTGCCTTGCCTGGTTCACCAACTACTTCTCTGATAGAGTTCAGTGTGTCAAATCAGAGGGCCTGTTGTCTGGACCTCTGGCAGACCCTATGGGGGTGCCACATGGTTCTTCTCTCTGTATACATAAGTGATGTTGCTTTTGCTGAGGGCGATTCTCTGATCCACCTCTACGCAGACGACACCATTCTGTATACTTCTGGCCCTTCTTTGGACACTGTGTTAACTGACCTCCAGACAAGCTTCAATGCCATACAACACTCCTTCCGTTGCCTCCAACTGCTTTTAAATGCAAGTAAAACTAAATGCATGCTCTTCAACCGATCACTGCCTGCACCAGCCCGCCCGTCCAGCATCACTACTCTGGATGGTTCTGAATTAGAATATTCGGACAACTACAAATACCTCGGTGTCTGGTTAGACTGTAAACTCTCCTTCCAGATTCACATTAAGCATCTCCAATCCAAAATTACATTTAGAATCAGCTTCCTATTCTGCAACAAAGCATCCTTCACTCATGCCGCCAAACATACCCTCGTGAAACTGACCATCCTACAGATCCTCGACTTCGGCAAAGTCCTTTACAAAACAGCCGCCAAAACTCTACTCAACAAATTGGATGCAGTCTATCACAGTGCCATCCGTTTTGTCACCAAATGTCCCTCCCTGACCTTAGAGATCCTTTGTTCTCTATGTTTGTTAGGTCAGGATGTGACTCGGGTGGGAAGTCTATGCTTTCTATTTCATTGTTTTGGCTGGATATGATTCTCAATCAGGGACAGCTGTCTATCGGGATCTTATTTTTGCATTGGTTGTTATTTTGCCCTGCAGAATGTCACGTTTGTATTTGTTTTGTTGTTTTCGGTGTTCAATAAAGAAATAAATAGAATGAACACGCTGCGCTTTGGTCCACGTCTTCCCATGACGATCGTGACAGAGGATCCCACCACAAAATGATCAAGCAGTGTGGCCAGGATGAGAAGGGATCCTGGGCACGGGAGAGAAGGGAGTTTAGGGACATGGGAGGAGATCATGGCAGGCGATAAAAGCCTGCCATGGAAACAGGCGGAGGCAGATAGGGAGGAGCGGAGAGATCAGGAGTTACGGCAGAGACGGGAGCACGAGAGGCAACCTCCCCAAATTGGTGGGGGGCACATGGGTTGGCAAGCGGGGCGAGCAGAGTTGGTCATGGTTCCAGTGCCATGTTTTCCGGTTGCGTGTAGTACATGCTTTCCATACCTGCCGTTGTAAAGAGGGGTATCCAGCCAGGAAGGATGGTGCCGGCTCAGCGCTCCTGGTCTCCAGTGCGCCTCCTCGGACCAGGATATCCTGCGCCGGCTCTGCGCAAAGGGTCTCCAGTGCACCTGCACAGCCCAGTGTGTCCTGTATCAGCGCCTCGAACGTGCCAGGCTAAAGTGGTGATTCAGCCAGGAGGGGTTGTGCTAGCTCTAAGCTCCAGACCTCCAGTGTGCTTTCACAGCCCAGTGCGTCCTGTGCTGGTGCCCCGCACTTGCTGGATTGAAGTGGGTTTCAGCCAGGACGGGTTGTGCCTGCTCCACGAACCAGGCCTCCAGTGTGTCTCTCCAGCCCGGTGAGTCCTGTGCCTGCTCCATGAACCAGGCCTGCAGTGTGTCTCCCCAGTCCGGAGCCTCCAGCGACGGTCCCCAGTCCGGAGTCTCCGGCGACGATCCACGGTCCAGTTCCACAGAAACGGAGGGATTAGCGGAGGGAGCGGGGGCTACGTCCCGAACCGGAGCCGCCACCGATGTAGATGCCCACCCGGACCCTCCCATATAGTGACAAGTTTGCGGCCGGAGTCCGCACCTTTGGGGGGGGGGGGGGGGGTACTGTCACGCCCTGACCTTAGAGATACTTTTTTCTCTATGTTTGCTAGGTCAGGGTGTGATTTCGGGTGGGAAGTCTATACTTTCTATTTATTTGATTTGGCCTGGTATGATTCTCAATCAGGGACGGCTGTCTATTGTTGTCTCTGATTGGGAAACATACTTAGGCAGTCCTTTTCCCTCTTTCATTTGTGGGATCTTATTTTTGCATTGGTTGTTATTTTGCCCTGCAGAACGTCACGTTCGTATTTGTTTTGTTGTTGTCGGTGTTCATTAAATAAATACATAGAATGAAAACATACCACGCTGCGCTTTGGTCCACTTCTTTCCATGACGATCGTGACATCAAGCCCCATATACTACCCACCATTGTGACCTGTACACTCTCTTTGGCTGGCCCTCGCTTCATACTCGTCGCCAAACACACTGGCTCCAGGTCATCTACAAGTCTCTGCTAGGTAAAGCCCCGCCTTATCTCAGCTCACTAGTCACCATAGCAGCGCCCACCCGTAGCACGCACTCCAGCAGGTATATCTCACGAGTCACTCCCAAAGCCAGTTTCTCCTTTGGCCGCCTCTCCTTCCAGTTCTCTGCTGCCAATGACTGGAACAAACTGCAAGCCTCACTGAAGCTGGAGACTCATATCTCCCTCACTAGCTTTAGGCACCAGGTGTCAGAGCAGCTCACAGATCACTGCACCTGTACTTAGCCGATCTGTAAATAGCCCACCCAACTACCTCATCCCCATACTGTATTTATCTTGCTCCTTTGCACCCCAGTATCTCTACTTGCACATTCATCTTCTGCACATCAATCACTCCAGTGTTCAGTTGGTATATTGTAATTCCTTCGCCGCCATGGCTTGTTTATTGCCTTACCTCCCTTATCTTACCTCATTTGCACACACTGTATATATACTTTTTTTCTACTGTATTATTGACTTATGTTTGTTTATTCCATGTGTAACTCTGTGTTGTTGTATGTGTTGAACTGCTTTGCTTTATTCTTGGCCAGGTCGCAGTTGTAAACGAGAACTTGTTCTCAACTAGCCTACCTGGTTAAATATATATATATATATATTTAAATCTGCAGAGCTGAAACTGTTCTGAGTGTAATGATAAGAGACAGGATCAGGACCTCAGTGATATCTGTTCAGGACATGCAGATGCTGCTGGGGGCCAGTCAACATGGGAGATTGGGAGATAGTATGTAGTTAAACAGATCACTTTTCCATTTTCTAGCTAACACACACACGAAACCACCCACCCACCCACACACAAACACACACTCGTTTCTGCACCAACTGTAATCACAGGCCAAAGGCAAACCAAACCAGACCAAACCTAACATACAAAAAAACCAAAGCATTGTCCAGCACTAGTACTGTTTATTATTCTCCCTGCTCCACATAACCAGCATCTCCTGAAATAACTCATGTACCAACGGTGACATTAAATGTTCTCTACTTCATCTTTGCTTTAAGGCACTGAATCTAATGAGCTTTATCTTCTTTGTAGCAACGTTTGGCTGAGCGTCTCTTGAGATTCCGGACCTAGTGTTATAAAACCAAGCACATGAAATCGAGGCTTGGGAAAGAAGAAAAACAGAAATCTAGTCTGAAACGGTCTTTGTTTCTATATGGCAGTCATGTACATTTTTACAGCTAATGAACAATTTGGCATGAGCACAGTGCTGTATTGTTAGTGCCAGCACTCGAGATTGTGGCAACAACAGACTAGGCAGAACAAATAGAGTGCACCGTTGAACATGTTAGAGATGAATCAGGTTGTCAACACAAGCTAAAGCACAGCCTTTCTGCATCTCACATTTTAATTATCAGCTCGCTTTTTTAAAGGGCTCAGTAGACGGAGAAGATTGTGAAAACATGAGTGCAACTGAAATGAGACATGACTTGTTTTCCAATGGATATAGAGATTAAATGACAATATTATAGGTGATATAAAAAAAATGCACTGTAGGTATAATACAAAACTGAAATAAGAACCGTGAACCTTTCACTTTGTTATATACAGTACATTAGTCAAATTTATAAATCAAAACAAAATGTTAGCTAAAGTACGGTAGAGTTACGATGAAAACAGTGGGCACAGAGGTAAAGCGGTTGTGAATCATCAATGTTATTTTGTCTCCAGGCTACCGCACACCTTTATGTAGTGACCTTCTCCTGTTCTGTTCTGCTTCGCCAGTAACTGTCAGCATCACAACAACCATAACAGACACCGTCTCTGATTTCATTACATTCTCAAAACCTCACAAGAGACGTTTTTCAAAAACATGTAGGTTTAGCATCTAAAATATTACATTTTGCAGAGGAACAAGATTAATGAACAATATGAGGATTTAGATGATTATATTTCATGAATTGTTTGAAAGCATGTTTATATCACCATGCCATTCTTTTTTTTATATTTAACTCAATGTTTGCATGAAGGTACTTGAATGTCTGCCATACTAATAAACCAACTAGGGCCATATCAGCAGCTGAAATGGTTAGCTTACAAAGCAAAAGTTGATCTTTTATCAATCCTTCTCCAGGAGAAGTTTCATTTTCTCATTTACATGGCATAATTGCCAGCATATAGAAGCTGTAAAGGAACAGAGATACACGGAGCATGAACTAATTGGAGTGTAAGCGAGCTAATTATAACCTAATTACAGGCCCGGCTTACCTTACCTCTATTAGCTAGCACACAGTGGGTTGAAGAATATGGGTGAAATAACTACTCGTGCTTTAGTCAAGGCAAGTTTTTATTACTAAGAATCAGCTAAGGGCTATTTTTAGTAAGTAATCCAATTAAATGACAGCACCTTTGCTATTTTACCTTACTATTAATCCAATCAAGAGATATAACCTTGCTTTGTTACCTGACTGTCCAGCTCATTTGGATTTGTTTACACAATCTACAACTTATTGGATTATTTCATCAACATTACATTACAGTCCCTGTGGCAAATCAGCCACAAATCTATATAATGCATAATGTTTTCTGGAGGGACTCATTTTCTCCCTATACAACATACAGTGGAACCAGATAGTTTTGTAAGCCAGGATGTTACACAGCACTAGGTTGATATTCTACACTCTTAGATAAAAGGGTACCGGAAACCAAAAGGGATATTCTACCTGGAACCAAAAAGGGTTCTTCAAAGGGTTCTCATATGGGGACAGACGAATAACCATTTTAGGTTCTAGATAGCACCTTCTTTTTTTCTAAAGTTGATATCCTAAAGGGAGGAAGCTGGTTAAATTGCCTATTCATTTTACAGCTTTTAGAACATCCACCCAATATATTCCAAATCGGAGTCCTCTTCTTCACCACTTAGCTTCCATTAATGCAGCCAATGTCCCTCTTTCTTTCTCTTTCCCCCCTAAGTACTTTGTTATTCACCAGTGGACAGCCTGGAGCAGTATAGCAAGAGCCTGCTACAGTTGTATTGTATTGCGCTGGATTACAATCACAGATGACAGCCCAGACAAGTTTGAGGCAGATGGTTCTTAACATGGCATCAGTTACAAGGAAACCTTTTCATCCTTTGTTTTCATCCTTTGTGCTCACTGCACACCAGACATCGCATCATTAGAATCCCATTTTTCACAATCGGCCATTACAGTATACCTAACTGCAAGGCAGATGTCAGATGGATGGCCCGTGTAAGGGCCCTACCCTTTTCAAATTGTTTGTTTTATTTTTGTTTACTGGTTAAGTTGAGCTGATCCTCACTTAGAAACAGGTCAAGGTCAAGTGGTGATGCTCTGGCAGTGGATCCCGAGCTTGATGACAGCACTGCCAAAAATACCTGCTTTGTCTATCTCCAGACCTCTCGCTACACTTCACTGTTTTCTCAAAAGAAGTATGAGTGATGTTTGGTCTTCGGAAATCTCCTATCATGGAGTTTGTTTTGAAAAGGAGAGAGAGGTACAAAACAGAGGCGAGACTGTTTGTGACATGGAAGCATGATGCAAGACCACAAACAGCTGGCTAAACAGTGTCTGAAAGACCAGAGGAGTCCAGCTGCAGCTCTTTAGGGGTAGTTAGAGGCTGAATGAGAGTATTTGAACTCCTGCTACTCTATCTACCCTTTCTATGGTGATCTCACATCTACTTATGAAATATTGCACATGCACAGTTTATTCCCAAACTACCATCACTGGGGATCATATCACATCAATATATAAGCCTCACTGAGTTGTTAGAGCTCAATTTATCAGACCTGATGTGTAAACACAAAACCCATAAGCTATTCACTAAGTAAACAACTTGTAAGACCCCCGATGGGTTATGATCCTGGCATGCTATTATATTCAGAATTAACTTCAAAAGATCAGGATCTATAATATTAACAGCAAAGTATATTTTCACAAACACTGGCTATCTGCAGTCTCCATAGTGAGTGAGTATGCTATAATAACAACATTATCATTTATCATACAACAGATTTTCAGTCTCACATTATGAAGATTTCTTATCCTCTCTGAAAATCTATTTTGTAGAGCTTAATACACTTTGTTATTGCAGTTAACAGATTGAGGCAAACAATTGAGTCACATATGCCTGCAAAAACTCTGAAGTATTATCAGAATATTCACCGCAATTACACAACAATTTGAAACTTGATTAGATAGTGAAACTATTGGGCAAGGTAACAATCTGACCAAAAAGAAAGACCCTAGCAATAACTGTGTTCTTATATTACCCTAATTGAATTAATGACTAATAAAGGCTCTTTAAACACTTTTATGAAATGTAATATTCCAGGATTACGTTCAATAAATGATCAAGTGCTTTGATCTCTCCGGGCCTGACCAGCTGGCATTTGATCTCTCCGGGCCTGACCAGCTGGCATTTGATCTCTCCGGGCCTGACCAGCTGGCATTTGATCGCTCAGGGCCTGACCAGCTGGAATTTGATCTCTCAGGGCCTGACCAGCTGGCATTTGATCTCTCCGGGCCTGACCAGCTGGCATTTGATCTCACAGGGCCTGACCAGCTGGCATTTGATCTCTCCGGGCCTGACCAGCTGGCATTTGATCTCACAGGGCCTGACCAGCTGGCATTTGATATCACAGGGCCTGACCAGCTGGCATTTGATCTCTCCGGGCCTGACCAGCTGGCATTTGATCTCTCCGGGCCTGACCAGCTGGCATTTGATCTCTCCGGGCCTGACCAGCTGGCATTTGATCTCTCAGGGCCTGACCAGCTGGCATTTGATCTCTCCGGGACTGATTTGATCTCTCCGGGCCTGACCAGCTGGCATTTGATCTCTCCGGGCCTGACCAGGGCATTTGATCTCTCCAGCTGGCATTTGATCTCACAGGGCCTGACCAGCTGGCATTTGATCTCACAGGGCCTGACCAGCTGGCATTTGATCTCTCCGGGCCTGACCAGCTGGCATTTGATCTCTCTGGGCCTGACCAGCTGGCATTTGATCTCTCCGGGCCTGACCAGCTGGCATTTGATCTCTCCGGGCCTGACCAGCTGGCATTTGATCTCTCCGGGCCTGACCAGGGCCTGACCAGCTGGCATTTGATCTCTCAGGGCCTGACCAGCTGCCAGCTGGCATTTGATCTCTCCGGGCCTGACCAGCTGGCATTTGATCTCTCCGGGCCTGACCAGCTGGCATTTGATCTCTCCAGGGCCTGACCAGCTGGCATTTGATCTCTCCGGGCCTGACCAGCTGGCATTTGATCTCTCAGGGCCTGACCAGCTGGCATTTGATCTCTCCGGGCCTGACCAGCTGGGGCCTGACCATTTTGATCTCTCCGGGCCTGACCAGCTGGCACTCACCAGCTGGCATTTGATCTCTCTGACCAGCTGGCATTTGATCTCTCGGGGCCTGACCAGCTCTCTCTCCGGGCCTGACCAGGGCCTGACCAGCTGGCATTTGATCTCTCAGGGCCTGACCAGCTGGCATTTGATCTCTCCGGGCCTGACCAGCTGGCATTTGATCTCTCCGGGCCTGACCAGCTGGCATTTGATCTCTCAGGGCCTGACCAGCTGGCATTTGATCTCTCCGGGCCTGACCAGCTGGCATTTGATCTCACCCTGACCAGCTGGCATTTGATCTCTCTGGGCCTGACCAGCTGGCATTTGATCTCTCAGGGCCTGACCAGCTGGCATTTGATCTCTCCGGGCCTGACCAGCTGACCAGCTGGCATTTGATCTCTCCGGGCCTGACCAGCTGGCATTTGATCTCTCCGGGCCTGACCAGCTGGCATTTGATCTCTCAGGGCCTGACCAGCTGGCATTTGATCTCTCCGGGCCTGACCAGCTGGCATTTGATCTCTCCGGGCCTGACCAGCTGGCATTTGATCTCTCCGGGCCTGACCAGCTGGCATTTGATCTCTCAGACCAGCTGGCTGACCAGCTGGCATTTGATCTCACTGACCAGCTGGCATTTGATCTCACAGGGCCTGACCAGCTGGCATTTGATCTCTCCTGACCAGCTGGCATTTGATCTCTCGGGCCTGACCAGCTGGCATTTGATCTCTGGGCCTGACCAGCTGGCATTTGATCTCTCCGGGCCTGACCAGCTGGCATTTGATCTCTCCGGGCCTGACCAGCTGGCATTTGATCTCTCCGGGCCTGACCAGCTGGCATTTGATCTCTCTGGGCCTGACCAGCTGGCATTTGATCTCTCCGGGCCTGACCAGCTGGCATTTGATCTCTCCGGGCCTGACCAGCTGGCCTTTGATCTCTCCGGGCCTGACCAGCTGCATTTGATCTCTCCGGGCCTGACCAGCTGGCATTTGATCTCTCTCTCCGGACCAGCTGGCATTTGATCTCTCCTCTGGGCCTGACCAGCTGGCATTTGATCTCTCCGGGCCTGACCAGCTGGCCATTTGGCATTTGATCTCTCGGGCCTCTCTCCCAGGGCCTGACCAGCTGGCATTTGATCTCTCCGGGCCTGACCAGCTGGCATTTGATCTCTCCGGGCCTGACCAGCTGGCATTTGATCTCACAGGGCCTGACCAGCTGGCATTTGATCTCTCAGGGCCTGACCAGCTGGCATTTGATCTCTCTGACCAGCTGGCATTTGATCGGGCCTGACCAGCTGGCATTTGATCTCTCAGGGCCTGACCAGCTGGCATTTGATCTCTCCGGGCCTGACCAGCTGGCATTTAATCTCTCCGGGCCTGATCAGCTGGCATTTGATCTCACAGGGCCTGACCAGCTGGCTTTTGATCTCTCCGGGCCTGACCAGCTGGCATTTGATCTCTCAGGGCCTGACCAGCTGGCATTTGATCTCTCTGGGCCTGACCAGCTGGCATTTGATCTCTCAGGGCCTGACCAGCTGGCATTTGATCTCTCAGGGCCTGACCAGCTGGCATTTGATCTCTCAGCTGGCATTTGATCTCTCCGGCATTTGATCTCTCCGGGCCTGACCAGCTGGCATTTGATCTCTCCGGGCCTGACCAGCTGGCATTTGATCTCTCCGGGCCTGACCAGCTGGCATTTGATCTCTCCGGGCCTGACCAGCTGGCATTTGATCTCTCCGGGCCTGACCAGCTGGCATTTGATCTCTCAGGGCCTGACCAGCTGGCATTTGATCTCACAGGGCCTGACCAGCTGGCATTTGATCTCACAGGGCCTGACCAGCTGGCATTTGATCTCTCAGGGCCTGACCAGCTGGCATTTGATCTCTCCGGGCCTGACCAGCTGGCATTTGATCTCTCCGGGCCTGACCAGCTGGCATTTGATCTCTCCGGGACTGACCAGCTGGCATTTGATCTCTGGGCCTGACCAGCTGGCATTTGATCTCTCAGGGCCTGACCAGCTGGCATTTGATCTCACAGGGCCTGACCAGCTGGCATTTGATCTCTCAGGGCCTGACCAGCTGGCATTTGATCTCTCCGGGCCTGACCAGCTGGCATTTGATCTCTCCGGGCCTGACCAGCTGGCATTTGATCTCTCCGGGCCTGACCAGCTGGCATTTGATCTCTGGGCCTGACCAGCTGGCATTTGATCTCTCTGGGCCTGACCAGCTGGCATTTGATCTCTGGGCCTGACCAGCTGGCATTTGATATTTGATCTCTGGGCCTGACCAGCTGGCATTTGATCTCTCCGGGCCTGACCAGCTGGCATTTGATCTCTCCGGGCCTGACCAGCTGGCATTTGATCTCTCCGGGCCTGACCAGCTGCCATTTGATCTCTCCGGGCCTGACCAGCTGCCATTTGATCTCTCCGGGCCTGACCAGCTGCCATTTGATCTCACAGGGCCTGACCAGCTGGCATTTGATCTCACAGGGCTTGACCAGCTGGCATTTGATCTCTCTGGGCCTGACCAGCTGGCATTTGATCTCTCCGGGCCTGACCAGCTGGCATTTGATCTCTCCGGTTCTGACCAGCTGGCATTTGATCTCTCAGGGCCTGACCAGCTGGCATTTGATCTCACCGGGCCTGACCAGCTGGCATTTGATCTCTCCGGGCCTGACCAGCTGGCATTTGATCTCTCAGGGCCTGACCAGCTGGCATTTGATCTCACAGGGCCTGACCAGCTGGCATTTGATCTCTCCGGGCCTGACCAGCTGGCATTTGATCTCTCCGGGCCTGACCAGCTGGCATTTGATCTCCCCGGGCCTGACCAGCTGGCATTTGATCTCTCCGGGCCTGACCAGCTGGCATTTGATCTCTCCGGGCCTGACCAGCTGGCATTTGATCTCTCCGGGCCTGACCAGCTGCCATTTGATCTCTCTGGGCCTGACCAGCTGGCATTTGATCTCTCCGGGACTGACCAGCTGCCATTTGATCTCTCCGGGCCTGACCATCTGCCATTTAATCTCTCCGTGCCTGACCAGCTGGCATTTGATCTCTCAGGGCCTGACCAAATGGCATTTGATCTCTCAGGGCCTGACCAGCTGGCATTTGATCTCTCCGGGCCTGACCAGCTGATGGATAGAGTCATTGACATTTTCATTCTATTCCACACAGTTAGTCAATGCCTACAAAGACGGAGCAACCACATATTAAATGGAACCCCACTATTAATAGGAGATTCACTGAGCAGAGAGATCATACCCAATACAGCAATTCACTACTAACTACTAGGCTACTTTATTTTCCATGTTGCATAAAATACCATCTTTTGGTCTTCTATGTTAGAGATCAGCTCAGATGAAATCAGTTCAGCTGTGCTCTATAAAAACAAAACAATTAACTCTTTATCACCAAAATGTAACCAAGCCAACTGAGATTATTTTGCCCCCCTTCTTTTCCTTTTCATAATATAACTGGTAACAAGTTGAGGAGTTTAAGGAGGCCAAATGGTGAGTGAGTCAGATAAGAAAATGGCCTGATAATTACGCCCATGCTGAGTCAGTATGAAAAGAGAGAATTCAGCAGCTGCTGCCTTCCTGAATAACCTGGAGTTGCATTGCCTACCAGCCGAAAACATTTAGCAAGCCATATAGAGGCGCACGGTACAGTACACCTGTATCACTTTACCTCGAGTAGAAAACCACAGAAATGTTGTTGGGGGGGATGGGGGGATCCCCCAGACCTCACATCATTACAAAATACGTCCATATTGAGTCTTTATGAATATTATAAAGAACATGGCTAGAATAAGCATGATCTCATTATTAGTGCCTTCAGAAAGTATTCATATCCATTGACTTATTCCACATTTTGATGTGTTACAGACTGAATTCTAAATAGTTTAAATATATATTTTTTTTATCTACAAAACACCCCATAATGACAAAGTGAAAAAAATGTTTTTAGAAATGTTTGCAAATAATAAATAATAAATACTGAATTATATATTTTACATACTGTAAGTATTCACACCACTGAGTCAATACTTTGTAGAAGCACCTTTGGTGGTGATTACAGCTCTGAGTCGTCTTGAGTATGTCTTTATCAGCTTTGTACATCTGGAATAGGGGTGTCTCCCATTCTTCCTTGCAGATTTTCTCAAGTTCTTTTAAGTTAGTGAACAGCAATCTCCAAGGTTTTCCGCTGGTTCTTCCATCTCAGCCAAGGATCTAGAAATGGATTTATACACTTTTCCAAATATATGCCTCATCACAAATCTATCTCAGAGATCCTTGGACTTCATGGTATAGTTTCTGCTCTGACATGCACTGTCAACTGTCGGACCTTATATAGACAGGTGTGTTTCTTTCTAAACCATGTCCAAACAATTGGATTGGCCACAGGTGGACTCCAATGAAGTTGTAGTGACATCTCAAGGATGATCAAAGGAAATTGGATGCACATATGAGCTCAATTTGGAGCGTCATAGCAAAGAGGTGTAAATACTTAGTAAATGAGATATTTCTGTATTTCATTTTGAATAAACGTGTTTTTAGAAATGTTTTCCCTTTGTCAGTATGGGGGCTATTGTGTGTAGATAGGTGACCAAAAAATATTTAATCAATTTTGAATTCAGGCTGTAACATAACAACATGTGGAATAAGTCAAGGGGTCTGAATACTTTCTGAAGGAACTGTATGTACTAGAAAAAAACCTATACTCTCAAAACACAACTAATAAAAGACGAACCGATAGAATAGACACATTTCAAACTCTCAGGGAAAAGCCTTACAGGCACCAAACCGAGTAATCAGATAATCAGAGTTTATCACATGAATGTAGTGTTGCTGTAGCACAGGCATTTAGAAGAGTAACATTTGAACCAGCGCATCTATTCTGTACCTTAAACGCTCTATTTTATTACATTCTACAAAACACCTCCACTAACACTGCTGCAAAATACAAATAAAACCGGCCAACTAAAATGATCTAAAATCTCCTCTACAGGCCATCAGTGTCAAACAGAACACTGACAGAACAGAACACTCTCCTAGCTGCGCTCTCCAGTGATGCTCACATCAATTGCTTTGGACTGGAAGAGATACTGTCTGACAGCACCTTACACAAGTCACCCAATGCAGCAATACCATAATAAAAAACATTGTAGCAGAGATTTCAGTTTCTGTAACTAATTGGCATGTGTGTGGTATAAGAAATAATTGGCTTGTTTAGTCAGTTGAGTGATGACTGGAAAGTGCACCCTGAGAGAGTGGCTGTTCTGTTCTTTGGGGACTAATCCATGAAGCAACGTTGTTCATATTTATTCTCCCAGCTGAAATAAACATAGATTTCCTTGTCTCACGTGTCAAGGCAATGAAAGAAAGGGATGATTAATGATATAAGTTTCTAATTTAAGTACCATTATATGTCTACCCCTCTCCACCCCACAACCTTCAGCAGCTCTCTCTCTCTCTAATGAAACCAAAAGCGACAACCTAAATTTATATTTGTCAACTTGATCGCAATGTTGTCAGAATCAATCCATTTTCAATGGCAACATATTTGTACTTATTTGAGACAATACCAAGCCAAGGCACATCTATAATACTATGTCACCATTTCAACAAATAAATGTTCAAAATGAAGACATGCCCAATGGAATTCATTTAACAAAGGCTCGGTTTTTGGTTGTTAACTAGCCTAGAGAACATTTGAATGATTAGACAACTCCACAGAGACTTTCTACAAGGTTTCTTCAGGTGAAAATACAAGAGACTATGAGATTGAGAAATATAATAACTATATTATTGCCACTAAATCACAGCAACATGAGCACGATTTTTATGGCAAAAAATAAATCATATTGAAAATCGAGAATATTCAGAAAGTAAAATGTTATATAGGTGGCACAGAGACTGGATATCAATAATGCCTAAATTTCCAAACCCATAAATGTTAGAGTCAGGTTGAATAAAGCAACACAAGGTTTTGAAGAAGAAGAACACATTCTAGAACACAATGTAGAACGAGAGAGAGCGGGGGGAATCTAATATCGAACTGTTTTATGTTCTATCAGACTGATCCTGGCTGGCAACATTAGAAACACACATCTAGTAATATATCTGCTGCTATGCGCAATACTGCCTTTATTGTTGGAACAGATAAAAATCATGTTGTGCCAACACTTCACATTGTTGCATAGCAACCGCAGGGCGAAATAACCTTATCACAGAGGAAACGGTGATGTTTCACTGTGGATTTGGTTCTGTGGGATAAAAACGCCAGTGACATCCCCCAGAGGAAGAAAGGAAGTGAGTAATGATCTATAGCACCAAACCAAAGAAAGGCTTTATGGCACAATAAGCCAGATGGGAAAATCCAATTTGAAAGATTAATAAATAACAGGAATGCAATAATGTAAAATGGCATATAAGATCCACCTGGCAGAAGGGAGAAGGGAACAGTTATTTGGGTGAAATAAATTGGCAGTTGATATAAAGATGTTTCATTTCAAGGTTTTCTATGTCCAGTAAAACTATGCAGGCTCTGGTCAAAATGTGTGTACTATATAGAGAATAGGGTGCCATTTCAGATGCACCTTATATGCTCTCTCTGGGTGATTTCTTCCTCCGTCACTGTAACTTTCCACACGCTGAGGCTACCGGAGGCTTTAGTTTAGTCAAGTAGTTTTAATTAGCAGTTACAGGATTATGGCAGTGTCACCTTTTGAGAACGATGTAAGACTTTACATTTAATTCAGCATTCACAATTATATTTAAACACTGTGTGTGAAAGCCAGTGTCATCCTTTGTATAACTGGGACTGCAGAGTGTTAACACTATGTGAATAATTAAAATCAACCAATAATTTTGAAATAGGCTTAACACGAAGCAAAATAAATGTTGCATTAATGCATATGCTTTTAAATAGCTTGGAGTATTATGCCTATGCACTGGAAGAGTGGCCCTATGCTATGAGACTAATAGCAAGTATTGAAATGACGTATTAGTACACTGTTCTTACAGCAAATACCCTTACACTAACCCAACACTAACCTATATGTGTGCTTGTGTGAATGCTTGGACACACCTGTGTGCCTGTGTGTGGTCTAGACTCAAGTAGAGAGCTAGGTAGTAGAACACAAAGGTTAGATCCTTCCTCACACTGCATCTGTCACCTAGCCGTGTCCTGGCAAGCCCTCTCTGGTCCTGTGGTCCTAAAGGAACTCTCCCCAGCCCTGCTCTGTCCCAGCAGCAGACGGACAGTCAGAGGGCTTAGACAGAGCCAGTGGAGCATGAATAGCATGACATACTGTACCATGTCAGCTGGTATGGGAGCAGAGAACAGAGAGCACTGTGACTACTGTAGGAGGAGAGTGCAGTGAGGGCAGCTTTCTACTGCAGCAGGTCTGCCTGCCGCCACAGCTACTAGCTAATTCCAGATGTGCCGTTCTGCCCTTTCAGCGTTTTATCTTAAGAACCTCTATTAAAAGAACAATGGTGCTATAGTTTGTTCTTAAGAATATGACTGCTGTTCATCAATTCAGAGAAAGCTCATAAATCAAGGACACATGTTAGCTAATGTTTTCGAAACAAGACTGTCAGCAACAGTGGTGCCTAAATGCAAATCAGTTATCACCTCGGCTTTCAAACAGTTTTAGTGCAATTTTTTTTAAATGCCAAGTCTAAGTATCTTACATAATAGGCCTATTCAACAAATCCATGTACCAACTAGTTAATGCTGACACTGCATGACTACACAGAGAGATAAATGTTTCCCCTTTCCATAAGTGAAAGCATAAGTCATTGGGTTAAAATAGTTAGATAACTCATCAGGAGATCATTGCAACTGTAAATCAAAACAAATCTAAGTTTATTTGTCACGTGCGCCGAATACAACAGGTGTCTTAGACCTTGCAGTAAAATGCTTACTTACAGGCTCTAACCAATAGTGCGGAGGGAAAAAAAAGTATGTGTGTGTGTGTGTGTGTAGGTAAGTAAAGAAATAAAACAACAGTAAAAACACATTTGAAAATATGAGTAGCAAGGCTATATACAGACACCGGTTAGTCAGGCTTATTGAGGTAGTATGTACATGTGGATATGGTTAAAGTGACTATACATATACGATGAACAGAGAGTAGCAGTAGCGTAAAAAGAGGGGTTGGCAGGTGGTGGGACACAATGCAGACAGCCCGGTTAGCCAATGTGAGGGAGCACTGGTTGGTCGGGCCAATTTAGGTAGTATGTAAATGAATGTATAGTTAAAGTGACTATGCATATAAGATAAACAGAGAGTAGCAGCAGCGTAAAAGAGGGGTTGGGGGGGAGGGGGGCACACAATACAAATAGTCCGGGTAACCATTTGGTTACCTGTTCAGGAGTCTTATGGCTTGGGGTTAAAAACTTCTGAGAAGCCTTTTTGTCCTAGACTTGGCACTCCGGTACCGCTTGCCATGCGGTAGTAGAGAGAGCACAATTGGTTAGGAGACCGTAAAAAACGGCGGCCATCACCTCCGGCGCCATTTTCTAGGGCTTCCTTGATCTAATTCTATGTAGTGGCATAGAGTGAAAATAAGTATGATTCCAAATTTAACTGCAGGTGACGCAATGCAACTCATTTCAAGCCTGCACTCACTGAAATTCAAACAATGCGTCACAGCTAGTTTGTAATTGAGGAATTTAAACAATGTGTCCAATGTGACTGTAGCTGCTCATTGGAATCTACTCATCTGGAATGTGCAGTGCTTTTCTCTTCTCTGTAGCTGTCTGTAGTGTAAAATAATATTGTGTGTTTTTGCGGTGGTGTTATGTTAATTAACAGGGACTCTCCAGGCCTACAGAGCCGTAGTTTAGGTTTTATCAAACAAACATGATCACAGCACGCCCTCCCCATAGGAACACTAGAGAAGACGTGATGTAATAAGCAAGTTATCCACCCTTTGTTCTTCCTGATGACTGCCCCATTTCTCTAAAATGGCACAGAGGGAGACTCTGCGTACTCAGTGTAGGTTCAGTTCTTTTAATCTTCCTATACATCTCCAGATAGGAAAACACTTTGAACTCTGCAGGAGCTCCAAACTGACGATAATGAACAGGATACCCCAATATTGGTCCGTAGCAGGAGAAATACAAATTAGAGCGGAAATTAAAGACAGATGCTCCCTGCTAAAACTGTAATGATAAATTAATATATTAAGAGCATTTTAAAGGTCTAATGCAGCTGTTTTTTATCAAAATAATATCTAGATAACAATTAATTACCTTACTGTGATTGATGTAAATTAAAATGGTCAAAAAGAAAACAAAAATGCTTCTTAGCAAAAAGCAATTTCTCAAGCAAGAATTTTGTTATAACTATACGTCTGGGAGCTGTCTGAGTGGGGAGGGGAAAACTGAAAACTAGCTGTTATTGGCAAAGTGTAATGAGCACGACGGGAGACAGAGAGCTGGTTTCAAGCGCAGGGCGCAGCAAGTGTTTATTTGTAAAGGACCACATGAGGAGGCAGGTAGCTGGGTCCAGGGGCAGGCAGAAGGTCATACACAGGGGGTCCAAAAAGGCAACAGTACAGACAGGGAAAAGACTAGTAACGTCGTACCTGAGATAAAGGGAAATCCGCTAAAGTACAGGCAGGGAATAGGCAGAAGGTGTCGTTAGTGAGGCAGTCAAAAAACTATCATACACGGGAGGATTACATTATGGGAAACCCAGTGCTCCAAAAAGAAGTGTGTCACAAAACAAACAATACCACACAGAGACGGGGTGCAAAGAACTGAACTAAATAGTGTGTGATAATGACATACACGTGTGTGAACAGGTGATCAGAATTCAGGTGATTGGGATCTGGAGAGTGAGCTGCGTTCAGGGATATATGTGTTTGAAAGTGTGAGTTGGAAGCAGACGTTACACAGAGAGATTTGGAACGCTCTTATTGGTCTATTAACTAATTTACAGCTTGGTGATGTCACAAGGTAGGCCAAAACTCTATCCCACCACAACTGTCAGAAATGTATTTCAAACAGCTCCTACACTAAAAGGGCATTATCATTTTCACAATTTCACAGTATTATTATATCCTCATAGTGTGGAAATATATATAAAACACAGGTAAATCTATTTTTCGACTGCACTGGGCCTTTAACATGGAACCTGCCTAAGGTAGAATCACTAAGCATGGATGATACTATGTGAACAGCTAGGAGGAATACAGGTATGGGGGGACAGTTATTTACTCTACAGTACAATGTACCGGTCAAAAGTTTTCGAACACCTACTCATTCAAGGGTTGTTCTGTATTTTTACTATTTTCTACATTGTAGAATAATAGTTAAGACATCAAAACTATGAAATAACACATATGGAATCATTTAGTAACCAAAAAAGTAAATAAAATATATATTTGAGACTTGAGATTCTTCAAATAGTCTGTGACTATCATTAAATGTGAAGACTGTATATTATCAAATCAATTCTCTGTGTAATTTAATTATGCGATTAAACTAATCATGTAACTTTAATCAACAAGGAAGTCAGGGCACCACAGACAAATGTTGTTTATAGAGTGTCAATTTCCCGAATAGAACTCTTCAGGTATTTTGAGATCTAATCAAAACAGTCGCTTATTAATTAATTTTATTACCTCATCGGTGTCATTACTGAACATCGCAAACCCTATATCTGCACGAGCCATAGCCTAAATTATGAATCAGCGATATACAAATTGGTTTATTTATTTATTTACTAACTAACTAATCAAATCACAGAAATACATGAAAACAAACATAATTTGTTCATACATGGGTTACTACATGATACAATGAAAAAAGTCCCTTGCATACGAAACTGATATGACGGCTTGGTAGGAAAGGGTTGTGGACCGCCCAAGAGCGGGAAACTCATAGCTGATAACTACACTCATAGAAATTGCTAATACTTTACATGAACGACCGCTCATTCGAAAATAAATTGCTATTTACATATCTACGAGTGTATGTCTTGTTGTCTCTCTCTGTTGTCGCATGTCTGTCTGCTGGAGAGTCAGTTCATCAGAGAGTCTCTGATTAACTTCCCCAGATGTCACAATATCTTTAGTAGTTGTCAGTCGTTGCATAGAATAGATGCTTCCACGGTTGTCGGTATACTAGATTTACGTAATTTACAGCTGCTGACTAGTAATTCTACGTCTAGGATTTGTTATTATTCTGTAGTGATCGATTGTCTCAGAGTTGATGTCACGCACTGATCTGTTTCACCTGTCCTTGTGCTTGTCTCCACCCCCCTCCAGGTGTCGCCCATCTTCCCCACTTATCCCCTGTGTATTTATACCGGTGTTTTCTGTCTGTCTGGGCCAGTTCGTCTTGTTTGTTCAAGTCAACTAGCGGTTTGTCTCAGCGCCTGCTTTTCCCTAGTCTCTCTTTTTCTCGTCCTCCTGGTTTTGACCCTTGTCTGTCCTGACTCTGAGCCTGCCTGCCGTCTTGTGCCTTTGCCCCTACTCTGGATTACCGACCTCTGCCTGACCTGACCCTGGGCCTGCCTGCCGTTCTGTACCTTGGCCCCAATCCTATGGATTATCGACCACTGCCTGCCTTGACCTGTCGTTTGCCTGCCCCTGTTGTTACAATAAAAAAAGTTACTTCAACACAGTCTGCACTTGGGTCTTACCTGAATTAATAATAGTTGTAGTTCTTAACCATTTCAACATGTAGTATCAGCTCCATGTTTTCTAGTCTAATGTAAATTTTGTAGGAAGTGGGTTTTATACTCTGTGGAGGACGGGGGCATTCCATGACGCCGACCAAGTATATGCTCACATGAGCGTGGCCACTGACTAGTTAAAACTTTACATCTTAACAAGTATCTCGTTTAGAAGGCCAACATCACTTTACATCTTCTCACAAAGAGTTTCATATTTATCCAATTTATTTGATCCAATATCTAAATGTAAATCTGATCATTGGAAAGTGTACACAAACAAAGATACAGTAATGTAGGTCTCCTGTTTTCCATAAGATCACCAAATGAAACAAAGTCAACATGACTGTCCCTTAAGTGTCCACGGACCATTCCCACATTCTCAAAAATAGAAATATTGTTTCATTCTGCCATTTTTGGGATTCGGTGTTGTGGCAAGAGAAGCTCTTTGTTCTCCATAGACTCTCTCCCTCAATACTGCATGGCAGTTTATACCAGGTATTTATGACAGTTGTAAAACCTGATGTGGGAGAGAGAGTGAGAGGGGGGGCCACGAAATACACCCAAAAATGGCCATGTCGTGACACCACCCTTTGCCTTGACGACAGCTTTGCACACTCTTGGCATTCTCTCAACCAGGTTCAAGAGGTAGTCACCTGTAATGCATTTCAATTAACAGGTGTGCCTTTTTAAAGGTTAATTTGTGGAATTTCTTTCCTTCTTAACCTCTCTGGGATATGTGGGACGGTAGCATTCCACCTCGCCAACAGCCAGTGAAATTGCAGGGCGCCAAATTCAAAACAACAGAAATCCCATAATTAAAATTCCTCAAACATACAAGTATTTTACACCATTTTAAAGATAAACCTGTTGTAAATCCAGCCACAGTGTCCGATTTCAAAAAGGCTTTAGGAAGAAAGCACACCCAACGATTATATTAGATCAGCACCTAGTCACAGAAAAACACAGCCATTTTTCCAGCCAAAGAGAGGAGTCACAAAAAGCAGAAATAGAGATAAAATTAAGGTTAATCACTAACCTCATAGGAGATGACACTCATAGGACTTCATGTTACACAATACATGTATGTTTTGTTCGATAAAGTTAATATTTATATCCAAAAATCTCAGTTTACATTGGCGCATTGTTCAGTAGTTCCAAAACATCCGGTGATTTTGCAGAGAGCCACTTCAATTTACAGAAATACTCATAATAAACATTGCCAGAAGATACAAGTGTTATGCATGGAATTTTTAGATCCACTTCTCCTTAATGCAACTGCTGTGTCATATTTTTTTTAAACTTTACGGAAAAAGCAAACCATGCAATAATCTGATTACGGTGCTCAGACACAAAACAAACTATGCAGATACTCACCATGTTGTGGAGTAAACAGAAGTCAGACATAGCATTATAAATATTCACTTAGCTCTGATGATCTTCATCAGAATGCACTCCCAGGAATCCCAGTTCCACAATAGATGTTTGTTTTGTTTGATAAAGTCCATCATTTATGTCCAAATACCTCCTTTTTGTTAGCATGTTTAGTACACAAATCCAAACTCAGGAGGCGCGGGCAAGTCCAGGCTAAAGTTCAGTTGAAAAGTCATATTACAGTTTGTAGAAACATGGCAAACGAAGTATAGAATCAATCTTTAGGCTGTTTTTATCATAAATCTTCAATAATGTTTAAACCGGAGAATTCCTTTGTCTGTAGAAATGCAACTCTCACGGCACTCTGCCAGACACCTGACTCAATCAGCTCTCATTCCCCTCTCCTTCACAGTAAAAGCCTCAAACAAGGTTCTAAAGACTGTTGACATCTAGTGGAAGCCTTAGGAAGTGCAATATGACCCCATAGACACTGTATATTTGATAGGCAATGACTTGAAAAACTACAAACCTCAGATTTCCCACTTCCTGGATAGATTTTTTTATCAGGTTTTAGCCTGCCATATGAGTTCTGTTATACTCACAGACATCATTCAAACAGTTTTAGAAACTTCATAGTGTTTTATATCCAAATCTGCAGCCAAAAGGCCTCGGAAATTGCAGCCAAAATAAATACTTCATAGAGTTCAAGTAACAGACCCATCTCAACATCAACTGTTTAGTGGAGACTGTGTCAATCAGGCCTTCATTGTCAAATCGGAAAGTAGCTTTAAAAAAAATCATTTTTCTCTTAGCTCCATGGCAGAATAAGTCGAATCATAGAAAATATGCTTTAAAACTGCAACATTTTCTTTCTCATGCATGGCAAAATGTGTAGGATTGCAGGAAATTGGTTTACACCACCAAGATGGGGCCTCTAAAATGTTTTATCAAATGCAGCCCCGCCAACAGGCCAACGTGCCCCCTGCCACGGCCACCACCTAAGCCCCCTTTTTATCCAGAAAAAGCCCTGCAACTCATGGTCCATAAGCTTTGACTCCGGCCACTTCAACTGCAAACCACTTCCATTCAATCATTAATTAATTAATTCATTCATTCAATCATCCATTCCAATTGTAGTGAAGTACTCAAACCGAGCAGAAGGACAGTAGATGGAGATGGAATGAATTGCATAGACCTTTGACCTTAGAGTGAAGGAATAATGGAAAATGGAAAGGTTACACAAAAAAGATATGCACACTGACAGGGAGGGTTAGCGCTAATTCCTACAGATAAAGGTCACACAAGAAAATGTCACATGCTACATCAAGTTGTCTGGGATTCAAGTATTAAAACAATTAAGTAAAAACACATGTACACATTACAAACTTACATGCACTCTGTGCACTAAGCCGTACACACAGGGAAAGAGAGAGGAACACACACACACATACACATGCACACACACACACTCACAAACAAATCGTGTCAAATATATGCTTGATTACAATGTATAAAATGTTTCTGATCAGTCATCTGAAAAACTAATTTCATTTTCTCATTAGAAGTCCCTGCCTTAGGCGCATTCTCAAGTCAATGTTTATTACACTGAAAACAGAACATTTATATTATCAGCTTGTTCAGAATCAAAGCTGTGAATCACCACATTTATGAGAGAGATAGAGAGCGAAAGAGAGAGAAAGAGAGAGAGCGACATGGGGGACAGAGAGAGAGAGAGAGAGAGAGAGAGAGAGGTGGATAGACAGGGAGAGAGAGAGAGAGAGAGAGAGAGAGAGATATTTATGCTTATTTATTTTATCTTGTGTCCTTTAACTATTTGTACATTGTATATATATATATATATATGACATTTGTAATGTCTTTACTGTTTTGAAACTTCTGTATGTGTAATGTTTACTGTTCATTTTTGTTGTTTTTCACCTTATATATTCACTTTGTATGTTGTCTACCTCACTTGCTTTGGCAATGTTAACACATGTTTCCCATGCCAATAAAGCCCTTGAATTGAATTGAATTGAATTGAGAGAGAGAGAGGTGGATAGACAGGGAGAGAGAGAAGAGCAAGATACAGGGTTTCCATGTATGCAGTTTTCCTGTAAAATTGGGCTACTTTGAAATCTATGTTACCAGTGAAAATGTATTGGTTGCGGGTTGCAGGTTTTTGGGCTACTTCTAAATTGCATCGCGGCCGCCATTGCAATTTCTTAAAAATCTACATTTCACTGGGACCTGCTGCTGCTGACTATCAGGCAGTAAGGCAGCCTGTTTCTGAGTGAGTAAGTGAGTGAGAGAGTGAGTGAGTGAGTGAGTGAGTGAGTGAGTGAGTGAGTGAGTGAGTGAGTGAGTGAGTGAGTGAGGAGGGGGAAGTCCAGAAGGGTGTGTGTGTTGAAACTGAGCACTGCAGCAGGCAGATGAGTCTACCAAATGAGAGGAGACAGAGCAGCACTCGGGCACGCCATGACATCTTTTTAGGTAGGCTATTTAGATTGTCATTATGGAGACACCTATTTCTAACCCTTTATCCATTAAACATATTAGTGTGCTAGAACAGATCCACGTCAAGAAATAATGGTGACAAAGCACAGGAAAACGACTTAAGGCACTCTAGAGCGCATTAGATAAATTCGCTCAGAGGCGGTTTATACTGTATTCTACTGTCGACTTTGCTTATGGAAAACCATATCAAGTGAAGGGTTAGAGCGTTGGACTAGTAACCAGAAGCGTTGGACTAGTAACCAGAAGGTTGTGAGTTCAAACCCCTGAGCTGACAAGGTACAAATCTGTCGTTCTGCCCCTGAACAGGCAGTTAACCCACTGTTCCTAGGCCGTCATTGAAAATAAGAATGTGTTCTTAACTGACTTGCCTGGTTAAATAAAGGTAAAATAAAAAAAATAAAAATAAAATTCTTGGGTCTCTGCTGCAAAAGTGGAAATTTGAAATGGAAGTTATGGAACTCCCTCATGTGCTTCTGTTATGGGGTAAAGTCCACAATGAAACTGACATTAAATGTGGGTTATTTTGAAATCTATGTCACAGGTGAAAATGTACTGGTCGCGGGTTGCAGGTTTTTGGGCTACTTCGAAATTGAACTGCGGCCGCCATTGGAAATGTAAAAATATATATTTTACTGTGACCTGCTGCTGCTGACTATCAGGCATTGAGGCAGCCTGTTTCTGAGTGAGTAAGTGATTGAGTGAGTGGTGAGGAGGGGGAGGGCCCTATCGCCCTATTTTTTTTCCTTCAAGGGTTCTTAAAATTTAAAATCAGATCGCAAAATGATCATTGGTATGGCCTTAAAATAATTCCATATAGCTTAGTAGAATATTGTGGTCAAATTATTGTGATATTCCACCAGAGAAAAGGGAAACTTTCTTGGACAAGGTTCCAGAGGGTAATTGTGGCCAATGTGCTCAATGTGGCCAATGTTCTCAATGCAGTTTCATATATAAATGTGAATAATTTACCCACACCCGCACATGACAAAGATTTAAGATCAAAGCCTGATTACCTGCATGTCCACCAATGTTGTTTACATGTTGAAATGTCCCTGTGGTTACATAGGGAAAACCTGTAGAAGCCTTAAGACCCAGATCAGTGAGCACCTCAGCCATATACAAACAGGTGAGACAAAAAACCTGGTTGCTGTTCATTCTGTACAAGCTGGACATCCTATTAGTTCTCTGATATACATTGGAATAGAAATGGTCAAGATGTCAAGCAGGAGAGGGGACATTGAGAGGAAACATCTTCAAAGGGAATCTTTCTGGATTCACAGGCGTAACACTTGGCCTCCTGAGTGGTACAGCAGTCTAAGGTGCTGCATCTCAGTGCTAGAGGTATCATTATAGTCGCTGGTTCAATTCCAGACTCTATCACAAACAGCCGTGACTGGGAGTCCCATAGGGCAGTGCACAATTGTCCCAGTGTTGTTAGGGGTAGGCTGTCATTGTAAATAAGAATTTGTACATAACTGACTTGCCTAGTTAAATAAAAAATGAAACACACTGTCTTCTCTTGACCTTAATGATAAGTTTGAAATAAAACTATTTTTATAGTTCCAAAATGTCCAAATGATTGTGTTTTTTTATTGAAATTTAATATTGTGTATATACAGTAACAGTCAAAAGTTTGGACACACCTACTCATTCAATGTTTTTTTGCTATTACTACTACTTTCTACATAGTAGACTAATAGTGGAGACATCAAAACCATGAAATAACACATATGGAATCATGTAGTAACCACAAAAGTGTTAAACAAATCAAAATCTATTTTATATTTGAGATTCTTCAAAGTAGCCACCCTTTGACTTGATGACAGCTTTGCACACTCTTGGCATTCTGTCAACAACCAGCTTCATAAGGTAGTCACCTGGAATGCATTTAAATTAACAGGTGTGCCTTGGTAAAAGTTAATTTGTGGAATTGTGACATGGAGGGGTGGTAGACAGAAGATATCCATATTTGGTAAAAGACCAAGTCCATATTATGTCAAGAACAGCTCAAATAAGCAAAGAGAAACAACAGTCAAATAAAATAAAATAAAATAAAATCAAATCAAATGTTATTTGTCACATACACATGGTTAGCAGATGTTAATGCGAGCGTAGCGAAATGCTTGTGCTTCTAGTTCCGACAATGCAGTAATAACCAACAAGTAATCTAACTAACAATTCCAAAACTACTGTCTTATACACAGTGTAAGGGGATAAAGAATATGTACATAAGGATATATGAATGAGTGATGGTACAGAGCAGCATAGGCAAGATACAGTAGATGGTATCGAGTACAGTATATACATATGAGATGAGTATGTAAACAAAGTGGCATAGTTAAAGTGGCTAGTGATACATGTATTACATAAGGATGCAGTCGATGATATAGAGGACAGTATATACGTATGCATATGCGATGAATAATGTAGGGTAAGTAACATTATATAAGGTAGCATTGTTTAAAATGGCTAGTGATATATTTACATCATTTCCCATCAATTCCCATTATTAAAGTGGTTGGAGTTGAGTCAGTGTCAGTGTCAGTGTGTTGGCAGCAGCCACTCAATGTTAGTGGTGGCTGTTTAACAGTCTGATGGCCTTGAGATAGAAGCTGTTTTTCAGTCTCTCGGTCCCAGCTTTGATGCACCTGTACTGACCTCGCCTTCTGGATGATAGCGGGGTGAACAGGCAGTGGCTCGGGTGGTTGATGTCCTTGATGATCTTTATGGCCTTCCTGTAACATCGGGTGGTGTAGGTGTCCTGGTGGGCAGGTAGTTTGCCCCCGGTGATGCGTTGTGCAGACCTCACTACCCTCTGGAGAGCCTTACGGTTGAGGGCGGAGCAGTTGCCGTACCAGGCGGTGAGACAGCCCGCCAGGATGCTCTCGATTGTGCATCTGTAGAAGTTCGTGAGTGCTTTTGGTGACAAGCCGAATTTCTTCAGCCTCCTGAGGTTGAAGAGGCGCTGCTGCGCCTTCTTCACGATGCTGTCTGTGTGAGTGGACCAATTCAGTTTGTCTGTGATGTGTATGCCGAGGAACTTAAAACTTGCTACCCTCTCCACTACTGTTCCATCGATGTGGATAGGGGGGTGTTCCCTCTGCTGTTTCCTGAAGTCCACAATCATCTCCTTAGTTTTGTTGACGTTGAGTGTGAGGTTATTTTCCTGACACCACACTCCGAGGGCCCTCACCTCCTCCCTGTAGGCCGTCTCGTCGTTGTTGGTAATCAAGCCTACCACTGTTGTGTCGTCCGCAAACTTGATGATTGAGTTGGAGGCGTGCGTGGCTACGCAGTCGTGGGTGAACAGGGAGTACAGGAGAGGGCTCAGAACGAACCCTTGTGGGGCCCCAGTGTTGAGGATCAGCGGGGAGGAGATGTTGATGCCTACCCTCACCACCTGGGGGCGGCCCGTCAGGAAGTCCAGTACCCAGTTGCACAGGGCGGGGTCGAGACCCAGGGTCTCGAGCTTGATGACGAGCTTGGAGGGTACTATGGTGTTGAATGCCGAGCTGTAGTCGATGAACAGCATTCTCACATAGGTATTCCTCTTGTCCAGATGGGTTAGGGCAGTGTGCAGTGTGGTTGAGATTGCATCGTCTGTGGACCTATTTGGGCGGTAAGCAAATTGGAGTGGGTCTAGGGTGTCAGGTAGGGTGGAGGTGATATGGTCCTTGACTAGTCTCTCAAAGCACTTCATGATGACGGAAGTGAGTGCTACGGGGCGGTAGTCGTTTAGCTCAGTTACCTTAGCTTTCTTGGGAACAGGAACAATGGTGGCCCTCTTGAAGCATGTGGGAACAGCAGACTGGTATAGGGATTGATTGAATATGTCCGTAAACACACCGGCCAGCTGGTCTGCGCATGCTCTGAGGGCGCGGCTGGGGATGCCGTCTGGGCCTGCAGCCTTGCGAGGGTTAACACGTTTAAATGTCTTACTCACCTCGGCTGCAGTGAAGGAGAGACCGCATGTTTTCGTTGCAGGCCGTGTCAGTGGCACTGTATTGTCCTCAAAGCGGGCAAAAAAGTTATTTAGTCTGCCTGGGAGCAGTCCATCATTACTTTAAGACATGAAGGTCAGTCAACATGGACATTTTCAAGAACTTTGAAAGTTTCTTTAAGCGCAGTCGCAAAAACCATCAAGCGCTATGATGAAGCTGGCTCTCATGAGGACCACCACAGGAAAGGAAGAACCAGAGTTACCTCTGCTGCAGATGATATCTTCATTAGAGTTAACTGCGCATCAGACTGGAGCCCAAATGAATTCTTCATTAAAACCTCTTGGTGTTAGAGGGCAGTATTTTCATTATTGGAGAAAAAACGTTCCCGTTTTAAACGGGATATTTTGTCAGACAAAGATGCTAGAATATGCATATAATTGACAGCTTTGGATAGAAAACACTCTAACGTTGAGTATAACAGAACTGATGTTGCAGGCGAAAGCCTGAGAAACATCCAATCCGGAAGTGCCCCAGGTTTTGAAAGCGCTGCGTTCCAATGACTCCCTATTCAGCTGTGAATGTACCATCAACGAGCTTACGCTTTCTATGTATTCCCCAAGGTGTCTACAGCATTGTGACGTAGTTTTACGCATTTCTGTTGAAGAATAGCCGTAGGCGGCCACATTGCGTAAG
Source organism: Oncorhynchus nerka (assembly GCF_034236695.1). Classification (NCBI taxonomy): domain Eukaryota; kingdom Metazoa; phylum Chordata; class Actinopteri; order Salmoniformes; family Salmonidae; genus Oncorhynchus; species Oncorhynchus nerka. The sequence continues at coordinate 81,857,345 of NC_088423.1, forward strand.
TGGTCACATGGTGGCTCCGAGAGAGATTCTCGCGTAAAATACAGAGGTAACCATTACTCCAATCGATCCTAGTGAAAAATGAATTGTCCCGATGGATATATTATCGAATAGATATTAGAAAAACACCTTGAGGATGGATTCTAAACAACGTTTGCCATGTTTCTGTCGATATTATGGAGCTAATTTGGAATATTTCTCGGTGTTGTGGTGACCGCAATTTCCGGGCGATTTCTCAGCCAAACGTGAAGAACAAACGGAGCTATTTCGCCTACAAAAATAATCTTTTGGGAAGAAATAAACTTTGGCTGTCTACCTGGGAGTCTCGTGAGTGAAAACATCCGAAGTTCATCAAAGGTAAACGATTTAATTTGATTGCTTTTCTGATTTCTGTGACAAGGTTGCCTGCTGCTAGCAAGGCATAATGCTATGCTAGGCTATGATAAACTTACACAAATGCTTGTCTAGTGTTGGCTGTAAAGCATATTTTGAAAATCTGAGGCGACAGGGTGATTAACAAAAGGCTAAGCTGTGTTCCAATATATTTCACTTGTGATTTTCATGAATAGGAATATTTTCTAGGAAGATTTATGTCCGTTGCGTTATGCTAATTATTGTCAGATGATGACAACAGTCCCGTTCACGGGATGGGGTGTCACTACAGGTTAAGACACATCTCAAAATCAACTGTTCAGAGGAGACTTAATCAGGCCTTCATGGTCGAATTGCTGCAAATAAACCACTACTAAAGGACAACAATAAGAAGAAGAGATTGGTTTGGACCAAGAAACACAAGCAATGGACATTACACCAGTGGAAATCTTTTCTTTGGTCTGATGAGTCCAAATTTGACATTTTTGGTTCCAACCGGCGTGTCTTTGTGAGACGCAGAGTAGATGAACGGATGATCTCCGCATGTGTGCTCCCCACCGTGAAGCATGGAAGAGGAGGTGTGATGGAGTGGGGGTGCTTTGCTGGTGATACTGTCAGTGATTTATTTAGAATTCAAGGCACACTTAACCAGCATGGCTTCCACAGCATTCTGTAGTGATACGCCATCACATCTGGTTTGCGCTTAGTAGGACTATAATTTGTTTTTCCAACAGGACAATGACCCAACACCTCCAGGCTGTGTAAGGGCTATTTGAACAAGAAGGAGAGTGATGAGGTGATGCATCAGATGACCTGGACTACACAATCACCCGACCTCAACCCAACCCATCTTTGTTGAAAAGTTTGTTTCTGTTGGAGAGTTTTGTCCATCTCTCTCTCTGTCTTGGTTAGAGGGGATAGTTCAGCGCGACATTCATTCATGTTGTTGTAGAATGGTGTTTCGGCAGTTGTCGTTCTTCGCGTTCAATGATACCGAATTCCTAGCTGCAGACTAGTAATTAATATCAAAGACTTGTTCTTATTCTGTCGGTATCGATAGTCTAAGAGTTTAACCATGTGGTATGGTTAAAATATTCAGCAATGGTCTACAACCTTCGTCCTCTCCTAATGGAGAAAAACATGGTCTGGTGATAATTTCTCAAAGTTGGGTTTTATTCGGAATTGCAGAAAAGGGCTGTCCCAGGACGCCTGACCCTAACTGGGCTCAGGGGCGGTCCTCTGATTTAGTTAACTCCAATTCCCTTTTTGAGTTTTCCTTCATTAAACAGTCCAAAATCACATTGTAAAACTGTGTAAACAGTATCATACTCACTCATTCATCTTTTACAAAAATTTGATGTAAACCTCATATCTGAGGCTATTATATAAACAGCATCATGGTAATGTGGCCACACCGTCTCCCATGAGCTTCCCCAAGTTGTAACAAATGGACCAGTTCATAGCTGGATTCTTCACCGATCTTCTATACTTTCTCCGGAACATGAAATTTGTTCGGACCTCGAGTTCTGTGAGGTGGAAGAGATTCCCCTGTTCTCTATGAAAATGTACTCTCTCTATACTGTGTCTCCATGAGAAGATCCTCAGGAATTTACGACGTCTCTCTGACCACAGCAGCCTAGTTAAAGGAGGAAAGGGGGAGGCAGGGAGAGGGGGATGGGGCTCGCCACACCCAAAGAGGGCAACGTCATGACAAGGGGGAAAGAGAGAGAGGGGAGAAAGAGAGAGAGGGGGAGAAAGAGAGGTAGCGGGAGAGAGAGAGCAAGCAAAATACAAGTGGTCCTGTATGACTCAGTTGGTAGAGCATGGTGTTTGCACAGCCAGGGTTGTGGGTTTGATTCCCGAGGCCACACAAATGTATGACTGTAAGTTGCTTTGTATGAAAGCGATGGTCAAATGTAGTACAATAATAGGAATCAACTGAGGCAATGAATTTATTGGCTAAGTGACCTTTCCCTCCGCAGACACTAGTTGCTATGCAGTATTATATCACATCTTTGACGTGGCATGAAGTATTGCATTTTACAAATTACATTTTCTTTTATAGTCAGAAACCAATGGATGCATTGAATTACTGAAATGGTTTGGACAAAACTGCACTGATCACTGAAATTGGCCTGGTAAATTGATTCTAACTTCATAGTGTACTTTGAAATGTAACAAATTGTTTTGAATCTTGAAACTTGAAGGCACTTGAAACTGAAATTCCACCGAAGGTTCATCGACTTGATGTTTACGGTTCACTTCCACAAGAGGTCTTGAAGTCCTGGGACAGATGTATTATTTATTACCCTGAAAAACTCTTCAAAGCATTTTGAAATGCCAAGCTACTTTATTCAATGTGACAGCAACACAAACTTGGCTACAGATGTATATCTAATAGAAAGGAAGGGAGACATGATTTCAAGGAGCATTTCCAACCTTCTCTTGTTGCTCTCAAGCAAAAACAGTATCCGTATATTTGCTTTACAATTATGTGTATGATACAAAAGATATTACCAACACACATTTTCTCTTGATCTTTTCCTCACTCAATTATGTTGAGGTTATACCAAGGACAAAAACTTAAATTGCCAGTCTTTTGTCATACATACAGTATGCCGTTATGATGTAGGGCTGTGCAGTATACTGTATTTTACTATATACCTGGAATTGATACACGGACCAGTTTGGGTTTTTACTTTACCTCCTATAACGGTATATCAATGTTTGGTTTGTTAAATGTGATATGCAACTCTGGCGCATGGAATGTCCATTTTCATAGTTTACTCATCTGCTACTTGCAAGTCGTCTGTCTATAATTCCTCCCTAAAAACCTCATGTGTTGTTATGTCAAACAACAATGTGTTCAAAGTGCTGCCCACTATATTCCAACTATTGAATTACAATAATCAGAACATTTCCATGATTTCAACAATTCACCAATAAACTACTGTAGGTAGGCTCCTAGGTGACGCAACACACAATAGATGCTATGGGTGAATAAAAGGAAATGTGCAGTAAACAAATCCGTTTTCAATAAATGTCAATAATGTGGTTGTCAAAATACATAATCAATTATTTGAAAACATTCATGTGGCAGTTCTAAAAACCGCAATACTGTACGTTATCACATTTATGCGATATGAGCAGAAATATAAAGCATGTTCAAAACTGTAGGACAGACCGTTTTGTGAAACAAGCAAAATGTGTGTTAACATTTGCTCTTTACGATGGGTATTCCTTAACCTAACAGAGTAAAAAGATGGCGCTGGAGTGGATAGTTGTCAATAATGTTTCTGCCATCATTTCATATCACTGGAAACAGCTTCTGGACATCAGAACAGCGATCACTAACCTCAATTTGGATGAAGATTTCTACTTCAATGAGTCAGCAGCTGTGGGTGTATGTACTGCTCACTCCGGATCAGGACCGACTCCCCAGGATTCGAAAGAAACGGAGCAAGAGAGGCAAATGAGCAGGCTCCCTGACGAGACTACGTTGGCGAGTAAATAAACCGCTTCTACCCTCCGTTCTATTGGCGAGTATACAATCACTAGAGAACAAACTGGACAAGCTCTGTTTGAGACTACCCCATCAACGGGACCTGAATAACTGTAATATTTTGAACCTCTCCCTGACCCAGTCTGTAATTTCTACATGTTTCAAGCAGAACGCCATAGTCCTTGTGTCCAAGAACGTCAAGGTAACCTGTCTAAATGATTATCGTCCTGTAGCACTCACATCTGTAGCCATGAAATGCTTTAAAAGGCAGGTCATGGCTCACATCAACACCATCATCCCAGCCACCCAGACCCAGTCCTATTCGAATACTGCCCCAACAGATCCACAGATGACGCAATCTCTATTGCTCTCCACACTGCCCTCTCCCACTTGGACAAGGGGAACACCTACGAGAAAATGCTGTTCATTGACTATAGCTCAACATTCAACACCGTAGTGCCCTCCAAGCTCATCACTAAGCTCAGGACCCTGGGACTAAACACCTCCCTCTGCAACTGGATCCTGGACTTCCTGATGGGCCGCTCCCAGATGGTGAGGGTAGGCAACAACACATCCGCCACACTGACCCTCAACACGAGTCCCTCAGGGGTGCGTGCTTAGTCCCCTCCTGTACTCCCTGTTCACCCAAAACTGCGTAGCCACACACGACTCCATCACCATCATTAAGTTTGCTGACAACACGATGGTAGTTTGTCTGATAACCAACGACGATGAAACAGCTTATAACAGGGTTGTCTGCTGGTTTTTGCTTCTTCCTTTCAATTTGTGTCCAAATAAGACATAGAAAACCAGGTGATGGGAGTTCCTAACAGAAATAAATATTTACAACCTGCAGACACTCAGCCTTTCGTGGAATGAGTTTGTCACGTGACCTATAGGGAGGTCAGTGACCTGGCAATGTGGTGCCTGGACAACAACCTCTCCCGCAACGTCAGCAAGACCAAGGACCACAGGAAACCGAGGACCGAGTACGCCCCCATCCACATCGACGGGGCTTTAGTGGAGTGAGTCAAGTTCCTCTATGTCCACATCATAAAATACAGTAATTATCATGAATCACCCAAACCAACACAGGAGGCTGAAAAGATTTGGCATCCTCAAAAAAATCTACAGCCTCACCATTGAAAGCATCTTGACAGGCTGCAGCTTGGTATGGAAACTGCTTGGATTCCACTACAGAGGTTAGTGCGTATGGCCCAGTACATCACTGTGGCCGAGCTCCCTGTCATCCAGGACCTCTATACCAGGCAGTGCCAGAGGAAGGCCCTAAGAATTGCCAAAAACCAGCCACCCAAGTCATAGACTGCTCTCTTTGCTACCGCACAGCAAGCAGTACCAATGCACCAAGTCTGGAACCAACAGGACCCTGAACAGCTTCTACCCCCAATCCATAAGACTGATAAATAGTTAGTCTGGGTAGCTAACTCTTTTGACTCATCAAATACGCTGCTGCTACTGATTATTTTATATCCTATTGCCTAGTAACTTTATCCCTACCTATATATACATATCTACCTCAATTACCTCGTACTCCTGCACATTGACTCTGTACTGGTACCCTGTGTATATAGCCATGTTATTACCTCGTACACCTGCACATGGACTCAGTACTGGTACCCTGTGCATATAGCGTTATCGTTACTCATTGTGCATCTATTCCTCATGTTATTATTTTTCTGTTATTTCTCTTTTTTGCTTTCTGCATTATTGGGAAGGGACCCGTAAGTAAGCATTTCAATGTTAGTCTACAGAGCATGTGACAAATAAAATGTTATGTGGCATTATATTGCCAAGAAGTTTAGAAAAGTCCTGAGCTTGTTTCACAATCACTAGAAGTCTTTTGACTGAAATAAGGTCAACGTTTATCCTTCACTTGCAGATGTGTTCAGACACGAAACAAAACAGCAGGTTACAAAGTAGAGCTTCATAGCTACGTTCTGATGTATGGGTCGTCAGGGACTTGTCCAAATTCACGTTTCGCCACCCCCATTTCCACGACGAGAGCTAGCTTGCTACTGTAGCTGTGTGGGAGTGCCTGACGCCATTCGCAGAAGCAACGAGCTGGGTGAAAGACAGCTCTGTGCGGCATTGGCTGTATTGTGCCAGCTGCAAATTTTGTGATTGATGGTTTTATTCTTTCAAGTAAAAACAACCAGAATTTAGTGACTGTAGCCCTACAATCGATTAAAACATAACTAAATACCTGTAACGGCAGATCTCCTCTTCGTCTGAAGAGGAGTAAGGATCAGACCAAGATGCAGCGTGGTAAGTGTTCATGATGATTACTTTAATAAATAAACTGAACACTATAAAATAAAAAACAATAAATGTGAACATTAATGAAACCGAAACAGTATCGTGTGGCGACAAACACTCATACGGAAACAAACACCCACAAACCAACAGTGACACCCAAGTATGATTCTCAATCAGAGACAACTAATGACACCTGCCTCTGATTGAGAACCATGCTAGGCCGAAACAGAAACCAAACTTAGAAAAACAAACATAGACTGCCCACCCCAACTCACCCCCTGACCGTACTAAATAAAGACAAAACAAAGGAAATAAAGGTCAGAACGTGACAATACCAGTGAATTGAAACTGTGTCCCATCTATTGTTCAGCACAGCTGGCTAGAAGGAAGATCACTCTGTCACTTCTGTGCCTGAGCTAATTATTTGCTGCAGTTTATCCTCCCATCATCAGAGTATCTCATCAACACCAAAAATAACATTACAATGTAACCCAACTCATCTTACTTCTAAGGTAGGCCTACACCTATCTTTTTTTACTAGTAGCCTTCTGTGTTACAGTTCAGACTTAGTGAGAAGTGTGTGTCTCTGTTAGGCTGTGTGTTTGTGTTAGGCTAAGTGTGATATGGTGTATGTGTGTTCGTGAGGGTGCTATGTGAGAGTGTGGGGATGCTGAGAAGTGTATGTATGCATTAAGTATCTAATTAAAATAAAACAGTATAAAAATATGTATTCTAATTTCATAAATTCACAAATTGTTACAAACTCTCAGTTTTGCATAAATTAAGATTTTGTTCATAATATGACCACACTTGTGGTCTGATTGTGCTTAAATTACTGTAATTATTATTATTTTAGCTTTATTCAACTAGGCAAGTCAGTTAAGAACAAATTCTTATTTTCAATGACTGCCTAGGAACAGTGGGATAACTGCTTTGTTCAGGGGCAGAATGACAGATTTTTACAAAGTCAGCTCGTGGATTCAATCTTGCAACCTTTCGGTTACAAGTTCAACACTCTAACCTGCCGCCCCATTATGTATTCCTTACTGCCTCATTTACATAAATGGCTCATTTACATATAGCATTTCAATTTTTTTTTAAGTGACTTTTATTTTAATCTCTGTGTTCTACATCAGCCCTGAAAATGTCATAACAATATGACCACCCGATATGAGATATTGGACAAAACGTGCTGCATTTAAGAATCCAGACAGGCCATTTGGTGCCATTATTGACTAGATATTAACACTGATCTTCCTAGGTTTTGGCCTTTCTAGGGAGTTTTTCCTAGCCACCGTGCTTCTACACCTGCATTGCTTGCTGTTTGGGGTTTTAGGCTGTGTTTCTGTACAGCACTTTGAGATATCAGCTGATGTACAAAGGGCTATATAACTAAATTTGATTTGATTTGTCCGCGACCCTTTTAACCTTTTCCGATCATTTGAAAATAAGATAACTCAGCAATCGTAAGTCCTATCCTCATGAAATAATGTGTTCTGTGTTCCTGAGAAGCTCATCTATACCATGGATAACACCAGAACTCACGTTTCATGTTGTCCCCTAACACCCTACTGTAGGCCTAGATTGTTTGCCCATATCCATCATGCAGCCCAATGTGACACATTGTGGAATTTTTAAAATTAACAATAAATAAACATTGTGGAAATGATAAGAAAAGTTCAGGAAATACAGAAATTGATGAAAAAGCTGACAAGTATTTTTGATTGAAGTTGGATTGAACAGTACAAAACAATCCGAATGGAGAATCCCCCATTGAAATCACTTAATTTATGGATATAACATTTGTATTTCAGTCAAATACAGTCAAATACTGTCATACCGTAAAAAATGTGAACGTCCTGATTTGATAACTGCAACTATTTGAATAAAGATTTCAGAAAGTGACTACTTTCTAACCTATTTGAATACAGACCTGAGAAATCAACTACTTAAAAAAATATTTGAATACAGAAGTGAGATCTGTACTTTTCTGAAACTATTGGATTGGCTGCCTTCATCTAATGGCAGGGCTGTATCTGGAACTGCATGTTTGATGATAAATAGAATGAATAGAGCACACACAATCTCCTACACTATTCCAATCTATCCTACAGTCATATTTGATCTGCAGTATACATTTATATCTGAACATTCTGTAAATGTCCATTCTCCTGAATGTCCATTGCCCCAGGTGTACTGTACATCATCAAGTCAAACCAAATAACCAATTATATTATGTACAGATACGTATATAAATAAGCTGTGATGATCAACTACTGTATGACTCTTTCAACTTGCCACAGAAACAATACATTTTATGATTTACAAAGATATAAACACAAAAAAGTGTTGGTCCCATGTTTCATAAGCTGAAAAGATCCCAGAAATGTTATATATGCACAAAAAGCTTATTTCAAACAAAAAAATGTGGACAGGTTTGTTTACATTCCTGTTAGTGAGCATTTCTCCTTTGCCAAGATAATCCATCCACCTGACAGTTGTGCCATATCAAGAAGCTGATTAAACAACATGATCATTACACAGGTGCACCTTGTGCTGTGAAAAATAAAAGGACACCCTAAAATGTGCAGTTTTGTGACACAACACAATGTCACAGACGTCTCAAGTTTTGAGGGAGCGTGCAATTGGCATGCTGACTGCAGGAATACACCAGAGCTGTTGCCAGATTATTTAAGGTTAATTTCTCTACCATAAGCCGCCTCCAGCATTGTTTTAGAGAATATGGCAGTACGTGCAACTGGCCTCACAACAGTAGACCACGTGTAAAGCATTGTGTGAGTGAGTGGTTTGCTGTTGTGAACAGAGTGCCCCATGGTGGATATAGGGTTATGTTATGGGCAGGCATACTGTCAACATTGATGGCAATTTGAATGCACAGAGATACCGTGACTAGATCCTGAGGCCCATTGCCGTGCCATTCATCCACCGCCGTCACCTCATGTTTCAGCATGACAATGCACGGCCCCATGGTGCAACAATCTGTACACAATTCCTGGAAGCTGATGTCCCAGTTCATCCATGGCCTACCTACTCACCAGGCATGTTGGGATGCTCTGGATTGACAGCATGTTCCAGTTCAAGCAACTTCGCACAGCCATTGAAGTATGACAATATTTCACAGGCCACAATCAACAGCATGAGGCAAATGGTGGTCACACCAGATACTGACTGTTTTTTAAAATCCATGCCCCTACGTTTGTTTAAGGCAAGAAACAAAGAGATCTTCTGTTGAATCTGACAATTAATCTTAATGGTTGTACAGTCGTTTTATTCGGCGTTACTCTGGACCCTGATCTCTCTTTTGAAGAACATATCAAGACCATTTCAAGGACAGCTTTTTTCCATCTACGTAACATTGCAAAAATCCATGCTTTTGTCACTTCTAGGTTAGACTACTGCAATGCTCTACTTTCCGGCTACCCGGATAAAGCACTAAATAAACTTAAGTTAGTGCTAAATACGGCTGCTAGAATCCTGACTAGAACCAAAAAATGTGATCATATTACTCCAGTGCTAGCCTCTCTACACTGGCTTCCTGTCAAAGCAAGGGCTGATTTCAAGGTTTTACTGCTAACCTACAAAGCATTACATGGGCTTGCTCCTACCTATCTCTCTGATTTGGTCCTGCCGTACATACCTACACGTACGCTACGGTCACAAGACGCAGGCCTCCTAATTGTCCCTAGAATTTCTAAGCAAACAGCTGGAGGCAGGGCTTTCTCCTATAGAGCTCCATTTTTATGGAACGGTCTGCCTACCCATGTCAGAGACGCAAACTCAGTCTCAACCTTTAAGTCTTTACTGAAGACTCATCTCTTCAGTGGGTCATATGATTGAGTGTAGTCTGGCCCAGTAGTGGGAAGGTGAACGGAAAGGCTCTGGAGCAACGGACCGCCCTTGCTGTCTCTGCCTGGCCGGTTCCCCTCTTTCCACTGGGATTCTCTGCCTCTAACCCTATTACCGGGTGCTGAGTCACTGGCTTACTGGGGCTCTCTCATGCCGTCCCTGGAAGGGGTGCGTCACCTGAGTGGGTTGATTCACTGATGTGGTCATCCTGTCTGGGTTGGCGCCCCCCCTTGGGTTGTGCCATGGCGGAGATCTTTGTGGGCTATACTCAGCCTTGTCCCAGGATGGTAAGTTGGTGGTTGAAGTTATCCCTCTAGTGGTGTGGGGGCTGTGCTTTGGCAAAGTGGGTGGGGTTATATCCTTCCTGTTTGGCCCTGTCCGGGGATGGGGCCACAGTATCTCCTGACCCCTCCTGTCTCAGCCTCCAGTATTTATGCTGCAGTAGTTTATGTGTCGGGGGGCTAGGGTCAGTTTGTTATATCTGGAGTACTTCTCCTGTCCTATTCGGTGTCCTGTGTGAACCTAAGTGTGCGTTCTCTAATTCTTTCCTTCTCTCTTTCTTTCTCTCTCTCGGAGAACCTGAGCCCTAGGACCATGCCCCAGGACTACCTGACATGATGACTCCTTGCTGTCCCCAGTCCACCTGGCCGTGCTGCTGCTCCAGTTTCAACTGTTCTGCCTTATTATTATTCGACCATGCTGGTCATTTATGAACATTTGAACATCTTTGCCATGTTCTGTTGTAATCTCCACCCGGCACAGCCAGAAGAGGACTGGCCACCCCACATATGCTCTCTCTAATTCTCTTTCTTTCTCTCTCTCGGAGGACCTGAGCCCTAGGACCATGCCCCAGGACTACCTGACATGACTCCTTGCTGTCCCCAGTCCACCTGACCGTGCTGCTGCTCCAGTTTCAACTGTTCTGCCTTATTATTATACGACCATGCTGGTCATTTATGAACATTTGAACATCTTGGCCATGTTCCGTTATAATCTCCACCCGGCACAGCCAGAAGAGGACTGGCCACCCCACATAGCCTGGTTCCTCTCTAGGTTTCTTCCTAGGTTTTGGCCTTTCTAGGGAGTTTTTCCTAGCCACCGTGCTTCTACACCTGCATTGCTTGCTGTTTGGGGTTTTAGGCTGGGTTTCTGTACAGCACTTTGAGATATCAGCTGATGTACGAAGGGCTATGTAAATACATTTGATTAGATTTGATTTGATGCATATCTGTATTCCCAGTCATGTGAAAAATACATAAATGATTGCCTAATCAATTTATTTACTCAGTAAAATCTTTGAAATGGTTGCATGTTGCATTTATATTTTTTTTCAGTGTATATACTGCAGAGTAATTCAAATCCATTTGCAAACAGAACATTGGATGCTTAGCTAAAACAACTTGAACCTCTTTCTCCATCTGAGGGTAGGCCTAAGTGTTCTTGTTTCAAACACACAGTATACCATCTCTAAAAGGATAGTTTACTCCGAATACAAAATAACATGATTTTCCACCTACCTTGGCTGGAGTTTGATTATTTAGTTTCCTTTCGACACTTAATAGACATATTTTGTTACTTTTAGCATTCTCAGTAACACTTAACATTAAACTGTTCTTGTGTCTGTGTAATAAAATGGAAATGAACTTTGGAGAAACATTTTATTAGCATGTTGTTACATAATACTTTGGTAATTATATTTTAATTCCATAGCAATGAGCTGAGGTTTTGTAACTACTGTACACAAGAGGAATAGTGACTGTTCCATATTCCACTTATGTAATAACTCCATTATTATGCAATTATAAAGCAATTTCCAAAGTCCTATGTAACAAAAATGTTGCTATTGTAATAATCACAAAGTTACTACACATGTATAGGAACTTGATGTCAAATGATACTGCATTACCTTATGTCTCAGTTATGAAAATATACACTACCGTTCAAAAGTGTGGGGTCACTTAGAGATTTCCTTGTTGGCCTTCTAGGCAGAGTTGCAAAGAAAAAGCCATATCTCAGACTGGAAAATAAGAAGAAAATACTAAGATGGGCAAAAGAACACAGACACTAGACAGAGGAACTATGAATAGAAAGTCAGCATCCCGGAGTCGCCTCTTCACTGTTGACGTTGAGAATGGTGTTTTGCGGTTGAGGACGTGGGGGGCATCTGTTTCTCAAATTAGACACTCTAATGTACTTGTCCTCTTGTTCAGTTGTGCACCGGGGCCTCCCACTTCTCTTTCTATTCTGGTTAGGGCCAGTTTGTGCTGTTCTGTGAAGGGAGTAGTACACAGCGTTGTACGAGATCTTCAGGTTCTTGGCAATTTCTCGCATGGAATAACCTTCATTTCTCAGAAAAAGAATAGACTGATGAGTTTCAGAAGAAAGTTATTTGTTTCTGGCCATTTTGAGCTTGTAATCGAACCCACAAATGTTGATGCTCCAGATACTCAACTAGTCTAAAGAAGGCCAGTTGTATTGCTTCTTTAATCAGAACAACAGTTTTCAGCTGTACTAACATAATTGCATAAGGGTTTTCTAATGATCAATTAGCCTTTTAAAATGATAAACTCGGATTAGTTAACACAACGTGCCATTGGAACACAGGAGTGATGGTTGCTGTTAATGGGCCTCTGTACGCCTATCAAAAAAATCTGCCGTTTCCAGCTACAATAGTCATTTACAACATTAACAATGTCTACACTGTATTTCTGATCAATTTGATGTTAGAATGACATTAAATACATGAGGGACATTGAATCATCTAAACATTAGAGTAGACCAATTTTGCAGCTTAAAAATGACTAACACATACACTACCGTTCAAAAGTTTGGCGTCACTTAGATATGTCCTTGTTTTTTAAAGAAAATCATGCTTTTTTTCCATATGATTTTCTTTCAAAAACAAGGACACATCTAAGTGACACCAAACTGTGTTCGTCATTTTTAAGCTGCAAAAGTGGTCTACTCTAATGTTTAGGTGATTCAATGTCCCTCATGTATTTAATGTCATTCTAGCCATAGGCTATATTAAGATTCATATCTAACAGCCCTCCACACCATGTGCTAATGATCATATATTTTCATGAATTCAACTAACTATTGTCGTTTTTGGTTCTTCATTAAATATTTGTCAGCCATCAAATAAATATTTATTTTGTTTTCAAATACCTTACATGCATTCAAATACCTTACATGCATTCAAATACCTTACATGCATTCAAATACCTTATATGCATTCAAATACCTTCAAATATGATTTGGTTTTCTGAGACGTATTCAAAATACTTAAAAATATTATTTGCATTTCCGAGACTTGAATATCAAAGAAAATACTGTAGTTGGCTTTTAGTTGAAACTCTACATAGTCTAATATAGTTTATCTCAAGTATTTGAAAACATTTATATACAACTATTTTCTGCCCAAGTCTGCTGTCCATTAAGCCTACTGATGGTGGACATATGCTATAGCCGTGAAGTAGCCTAGTGCTAAGCTGCATACACCACTGTTTAAATCAGCATAGGAAGTGACCCATTACCTGCTCAAGTGACAATTTGAATAAAATTCACATTTTGAAATTGAGTGTGCTACTGCATTTTAAACTCCAATCACTCAAAACGTTTGCACAGCAGATGGCAATTGCTGTCTAATCAATCTTGATTATTGTATGAATACAAAGACAAAAAGGATCTGCTCATTCAACAAGTTACATAATCAAAACCTTGCTTGACTCAAGTTACTACAAGCCACACTAATTTGTGCACTATGTTACCATAACTAGGCCTACAGCAGGATCTTAATTCAGTCATAAGATGATATCCAAAACCAATACGGCCAAGGAAATCAAAATCAAGGGATCCAAAGAGAAGTGACAAAGACCCAAGTTCATCAGGGCTTAAATGGTCAGTTAATTTCAACACTGCAGCTGTTATGGTGGATGCTTTGTTATAGTCTATGGAGCGTCCACAATGGCCAACCACAATCACCAACACTGACCTTCCCCAAACCAATGACCCTTAAACGCACCCAATGACCTCCCAAAGGAAAGAAATATGTCAGATAGTCCTAATGTTACTAGGAAGAGAGATGTTATGGAGCACAGCTCCTAATCACAGTGTAGCTGCAGTTCTGAGATGGTCCACTCCAACTCCTACTGTAAGTGTAGGTCCCCTCTCCTGCAATGGTGTGTGGCTGCCTGTGGCAACAAGCTACAGTCTCCCGTAGGCCTGCAGGAAAGCAAGACAAAATTCGGTATTCCAGCAATCAGGCTTACAAGCTACCATCGTCATACTTTGTTTGATTATAAATGGTTAAAAAAAACACTAATGATCTAGGGTTAGATTACTTCAGCACTGAATACCAAAACATGGCAATTATGCATTCCATAAAGTCAAAGTCAATTAAACACAATAAAACATTAAAGAGTTCAACCTCTAAAAGAACATTTTACACATCCACAGCCATTTATTTCTCAAAGACTCAAAAGATTATAATGTCTTTGACCATCTTGTTTTCCCTTTCTCAATAGAGTATCATTAAGGTGGCCAACCACCCACTACTGCTAGGCCTACCATAAAACTTAGATTAATAGCCCAGGTGTTTATTTGCTTAAATCACCAAAGGTGCTTACTAGACAGGCTTCTATTTGCTTGATGTACATAGCTTTTGCACATTTGCATTATTAATTGTTTAATTCCAGCATTCACTTCCAGCATTTTAATCCATTTATTCAATTCCTGCACTAATATGTTATCATTTACACACTGTGTCACGTTTCTTTTGTCTTAGTATGCCTGTATACATTTTTTTTAATAATTTATAGAATAATTATTCTCCTCTTTGACTGTGTATTTTCGGCAGATCTTACTTTCACCACTGGAAGGTTATTGGCCGACTTCTACATGTCTGATCTCCCAAAGTTGTTGACTGTCTTACGCTTGCCAGTTAGCTATCAATTCTCAGCTGTTAGCAGCCAAGGGCTAGCAGTTTCTTACTAGTCTTACAAGCTTAAAGGTGCAATATGCAGAAATGCTTTGCCATTTCCAGTTTGCTTAAATTATAAGTGTGCCTAATACAAAACAAGTAATGTATAGTGTAGAGAATCATTGTACCATCTAAACCCCTGGGAAATATATTTTAATAAACGAAAATATTGTATTTTCAGCCATTTGAAGCTGGTGTACAAAACCGAAAGTAAAAGGCGCAAAACAAAACTTAAGAATGGGAAGCAAAGAAATACCGCATATAGAACAGATCTACCGCTTCTTAGACTTGCTTTCAATGAGAATGACAGATCTATAACTCACATTTCTATGTGAATTTGGTTGGATCGCCCAAAAAGTTACATGCTGCAGCTTTAAAGTAACAAATCAATAATTAAACCTTGTAAACAATTCATGGTGATTCATGGTAACCTCATAAACAATTAATTTAGACCCACCGTTTATTTGAAACAGGCGTTTATATGCTGAAATGTGTGTCATTGCCCAGCTATTATAAGTGACAGGCGTCTATTTGAGACATGCCGTTTAATTGAAGTTTTACAGTATATAGACTGACTTATACACGTTATATTTAAAAGTTTTAGCATTTGTGGCACAAATTCCATTCAAGTCATGTGCCCGAAATGTAATCTTTTTGCCTATCATGTCCAAATCATCCGAAAATATCAAAAATGTGTTGTGAACCTTAAAGCTAAAATATGTAACTTTTTGGGCGACGCGAACAAATTCACATAGAAATGTGAGTTACAGCTCTGTCATTCTCATTGAAAGCAATTCTAAGAAGCGGTAGTTCTGTTCTACTGCATGTGCGCTATTTCTATGCCTCCCGTTTTCAAGTTTCATTTTTGCATCCTTTCCTTTCGTTTTTGTACACCAGTTTCAAACAGTTGAAAATACAATCTTTTTTGGTTATGGAAAAGCGATTTCAAGGTGGTTTAGATGGTACAATGATTCTCTACACTATACTAGTTTGTTTTGTCACAAACTGAAATTAGGCAAACTATTAGAATTTTAGCAACCAAGAAATGGCGGAGCGATTTCTGCGGAGTGCATCTTTAATGAAACAAATCAAACATTAAACATTATAAACAATTTATGGTAATTCATGGTAACCTCATAAACAATTCATTTAGACAAGGCGTTTATTTGAAACAGGCATTTATTTGCTGAAATGTGTGACATTGCCGGGGAATTAAAAGGGATAGGCGGATATTTGAGACTTGCCATTTAATGCAACCGCTGTGTCAGATTTCAAACATCTTTACGGAAAAAGCAAACCATGCAATAGTCTGAGTCTAGCATTCAGACAACAAAGCAGCCAAAAAGATATCAGCCATATTGGGTGGTCGACATTAGTCAAAAATAGCATTATAAATATTCACTTACCTTTGATGATCTTCATCAGAATGCACTCCCAGGAATCTCAATTCCACAATAAATGCTTGTTTTGTTCGATAATATCCATCATTTATGTCCAAATAGCTTCTTTTGTAAGGGCGTTTGGTAAACAAATCCAAAAGCGAGTTCAGGTCCTGCCGAACGAAAAGTTCAAAAAGTTCCGTTACAGACCGTAGAAACTTGTCAAACTAAGTATAGAATCAATCTTTAGGATGTTTTTATCATAAATGTTCAATAATGTTCCATCCGGAGAATTCCATTGTCTGTAGAAAAGCAATGGAACGAGAGCTAACTCTCTCGTGACCGCGCCACAGAGCCTGTGGCAATCTGCCAGACCTCTGACTCATTCCTCTCTCATTCGGTCCCACTTCACAGTAGAATCCTCAAACAAAGTTCTAAAGACTGTTGACATCTAGTGGAAGCCATAGGGAGTGCAACATAACCAATATCCCACTGTATCTACAATAGGGGCTGAGTTAAAAAACTACAAGCCTCAGATTTCCTACTTCCTGGTTGGATTTTTCTCAGATTTTCTCCTGCCGTATGAGTTCTGTTATACTCACAGACATCATTCAAACAGTTTTAGAAACTTCAGGGTGTTTTCTATCCAATACTACTAATACTATGCATATATTAGCATCTGGGACAGAGTAGCAGGCAGTTTACTCTGGGCACCTTATTCATCCAAGCTACTCAATACTGCCCCCCTGTCACCAATATATTAATTTAAGTTTTACAGTATAGTCTTATAGACAGACTTATACCAGACATCTCAGAAACACATGTCCTGACCTTTCCACAAAGCTCCTCCATTTATTTTTAATACAGTTTTTGTGAGGTGGCCTGTTCTCATAGCCACAAAAGGTCATAGCCAGTGCTCATGTTTGACGTACACCCGCTGAATTAGCTGCATCACCCTTAATCTTTTCAGAAAGCAGGTCTCGCCACTCTGACTCTTTGTCTCAAAGTTTTGTTTGAATGCATTTGATGCATTTTTAGGGTACTGTCTGACACTAACTATAACATGAGACCTCTAGGTTTATTGTTTTGGTTAATAAAAAAAGATTGTTGTTTTGTCTAAATAATTCACAGGATGACAGCATGCAATTTAATCTGATACAGCGTAGTGAATAATCCAGTGGCGGGCGGTGCTGTTTAAGATTAAGGAGCACCATTTTTTTAATGATCATCATGGCCTTATTTCTATTACAGCATATTGGATGACTGTCATTCATATTCCATTCACCCAGGTCAACATAACATTGCTGTGTTTAGGGTACTACATGATACACTAAGTTGCCTTATACCCAGCACGTGGTCCCCCCAACATAGCCTGCAAATGAAAGTTTATAATGTAGGTGTACAGGTTGAGAGACACATTGGAGTGATTGGTGACAGACAGTGACACATTCTTTACCACCTTGCACTCTCTTGCCTGCATATAGCTGATCTAGGATGTAATCATTAGTCCAAAAAGTTGCAAAACAAGAATTTCTATTGAACAAATTCAGGCAGGGCCATCCACGTTTCGCTTTAAGAAATGTTTTGCAACAGAATCGGTGGAATGAATACACCACTGATCACCCGTGCAGACACAGTTCACTTTCATAGCAGCCATACAACATCATCATCACATCTACGCTTTCTCCTCCTCTCACATTTTCCCTTCGCTTGTGGAAAGCGTTGTGCACTTCAGCTGTCTGTGACCAGGCAAAAAAAACTCTCCAAGTCAAACCTTCATATCACAACTGCTAACCGCTATACAGAGTCTTCATCGTTGTCACCATATTAGCTAACACCATAGTCAACATTGCTACTGGAACTAATGTGTTAATAAACCCACAATCAGCAAGCAGTTTAACACTTACACCGGTGGGCCCTGGTGGTACAAAATTAATACAACTGAAAGCTTACCTTGACTTGGAAGAGTTGGAGTGCTAGATTGCCTTAGCCTGCAAGCTAACATAAACAGCTTTCCTCTCTGTTTGAGTCAGGTTGTTGTGTAGGCTAAATTAACTGCATTAGCTAGCTAAATAAGTGAAAGTGAATGTGGAAAAATACAACTATTGTCTTTCTCTTTGAGTCAACTACTCACCACATTTTATGCACTAGCTAAATTAATTAGGCCCTAATCTATGGCTTTCACATGACTGGGCAGGGCGCAGCCATGATGGGCCCAGGAGGGCATAGGCCCATCCACCAGGGGAACCATGCCCAGGCAATCAGAATGAGATTTCACCACAAGAGGGCTTTATCACAGATAGAAATACTCCTCAGTTCCATCAGCTGTCCGGGTGGCTGGTCTCTGATGATCCCGCAGGTGTAGAAGTTGTATGTGGAGGTCCTGGGCTGGCGTGATTACACGGAGTTGGCAGTTGTGAGGCCGGTTGGACGCACTGCCAAATTCTCTAAAACTATGTTGGAGGCAGCTTATGGTAGAAAAATTAACATTAAATTATCTGGCAACAAGTCTGGTGGATTTTCCTGCAGTCACCATGCCAATTGCACGCTGCTTAAAAACTTGAGATATCTGTGGCGTTGTGTTGTGTGACAAAACATGAGACAAACAGACAGTATAGATTCAGTATAGATTCATTCTCTGATCCTTTGATTGGATGGAAAACATGTCAGTTCATGCTGCAAGAACTCTGATAAGTTAGAGGATGTCCTCCAGCTGTCGTTATAATTACTGTGTACGTCTATGGAAGGGGGCTAGAACCATGATCCTCCTAGATTTTGTATTGAAGTCAATGTACCAAAAGGGGAATAGTTGTCCTCCGGCTACACTATGGTGCTACCCTACAGAATACTGTTGAGGGTACTTCATTGCAAAACAGTGTGTTTTTAATGAATTAATCAGTTATTTGGTGACGTGAATATATTTAGACTAGTTTTATCTAAAAGGTTTTTTGATGTTTCACTATTTACATTTTTATGAAATTCACTGAGTAGGATGGTCCTCCCCACTTATTTTTTTTTGCTTGACAGTTTACCCACCCTTTGCTGAAAAATGTACTGTCTACTACATGTACCACTACATCACTGACTATGGCAAAGCCTTACAGCTCTTACACTAACTCCAATCATCCCAAATACAGTAAATAATTGAATAACCCATATGCGTGGATGAGGGGGATGGGGAATAGCAGTGCTTGTACTATTCCATTAATCAATGTGGCATTGCATTCTCATTTGAATTGTTAAAATGGAGTGAAATTAAGAACATAGTGAAAAAAGTACCCCTTATGTATGTGAACAGCTTTTGAGGGTAGGCTTGGTTGGGGTAGGGGTCATCCAACCTGACATTGATAGATCATACTTCTGCAGATGATGAACACAGAATTAGTGCATTAGACCTACCTTCTGTCACCCAGACCCCACCATCATATCAAAGCCCAAGACAAATTGACTGCACCTACTGATTAAACTGGTTCCAGTCAGTAGCATGCCTAGGCTGCCTATGTTTGCATGAATACTGGCTGTCACCCAAATCACCAAGCCTCCACTTCTCAACCCACACTGTCCAGCTTCTCCAATTAGGCTAAATTGGTATTGAGGGAGTGGAAGTAAAGAACATAGACATGTTCAGATGAACCCTGACCACTGTGCAGTATGGGAGGAATTGGCCATGGACTGTAGCCATATTGATTCCTGAACCTAGTTAGTGGCTGAAACAACTGACCCATTGTTAGCAGTGTGAGCACAAAATGTGCAATTAGTCTACTCGTCCATATCCAAATATTACAAGCTTAATTCGTAAGGTTATAGTTATTGGGCCTATTGGTAACTTGTAGGCTACACCAATATGAACTTCTTTGCGCAATATCTTTGAGACGTTCCCAACATTTTTCTTCATAGTACATTTTCCTTGAAAGAAATGGGCGTATAGGCTGCTAATGTGTGAAATAGTTTGTATAGATACTTGACTTTACTCACCATTTAATTATGGCGTCCAAAGCCTGGTGCACTGACGGGAATTGTACGTCTGTCTCCTGTTCCTTCCCGAATCCGAAAATATCTGTCTCCTGATTCTTTCTGCATCTGAACATCATACAGGTGTTATTGACCTCAAGAGAAGATGTTGCGAGTCTCACATTGACCCACGAAATGATATAACCTACAAAAAATGCGCAAGGAAAAATACGCCACTGGTTAAAGCTACAACATTTATGTCGAGAACAAGTGTGTAGTGCTGTGGAAGCTTGAATGCCTCCCTTTTTTCCATTTCAAAATGCACTGTCTGCCTTGTTGTTCATTAAACTCAACAGACCCCCTCTTGTACAGTGGAACCCTGAAAAATATGTGATCATTTACAGGAGTTACAGCGAAAATCACTGGGAAAACAAGCCAGAAAAAAAGCCATACATTTGTGTTGTAATAATTGGGTTGTTTGCTCTATAAGTTGTTATTTCATAGGCCTTGTGACCATGATATATAGTGCATTCTGGAAGTATTCAGACCCCTTGACTTTTTCCACAATTTGTTATGTTACAGCCCTATTCAAAAATGGATTAAATTATACATTTATATCATCAATCTACACACAATACGTCATAATGACAAAGTGAAAACAGGTTTTTTGACATTTTTGCAAATTTATTAAAAATAAAAAGAGAAATATCTTATTTACAATAGTATTCAGATGCTTTGCTCTGACACTCAAAATTGAGCTCAGGTGCATCCTGTTTCTGTTGATCATCCTTGAGAAGTTTCTACAAGTTGATTGGAGTCCACCTGTAGTAAATTCAATTGATTGGACATGATTTGGAAAGGCACACACCTGTATATAAAGTCCCACAGTTGACAGTGCACGTCAGAGCAAAAGTCAAGCCATAAGGTTGAAGGAATTGTCCGTAGAGCTCTGAGCCAGGATTGTGTTGAGGCACAGATCTGGGGAAGGGTACCAAAACATTTCTGCAGCATTGAAGGTCCCCAAGAACATAGAGGCCTCAATCATTGTTTAATGGAAGAAGTTTGGAACCACCAAGTCTTTTCCTAGAGCTGGCCTCCCAGCCAAACTGAGCAATCGGGAGAGAAGGGCCTTGGTCAGCGACGTGACCAAGAACCTGATGGTCACTCTGACAGAGCTCCAGAGTTCCTCTGTGGAGATTGGAGAAGCTTCCAGAAGGAAAACCATCTCTGCAGCATTCCACCAATCAGGCCTTTATGGTAGAGGGGCTAGACGGAAGCCACTCCTCAGTAAAAAGCACATGACAGCCCGCTTTGAGTTTGGAAAAAAAAGCACCTAAAGATTTTTGGACCATGAGAAACAAGATTCATTGGTCTGATGAAACCAATATTGAGCTCTTTGGCCTAAATAACAAACCGTCACAACTGGAGGAAACCTGGCACCATATCTAATGTGAAGCATGGTTGTGGCAGCATCATGCTGTGGGGATGTTTTTCACCGGCAGGGACTGGGAAACTAGTCAGGATCGAGTCAAAGATGAACGGAGCAAAGTACAGAGAGATCCTTGATGAAAACCTGCTCCAGAACACTCAGGACCTCAGACTGCAGCCGCCGGAGTCTCTCAATGTACTTGAGTGGCCCGACCAGAGACCGGACTTGAACCCAGCCGAACATCTCTGCACAGGCCTGAAAATCGCTGCCAAAGGTGCTTCAACAAAGTACTGAGTAAAGGGTCTGAATACTTATGTAAATGTAATATTTCCAGTTTTCTTTTTAAATAAATTAGCAAAGATTTCTAAAAATATGTTTTTACTTTGTCATTATGGGGTATTGTGTGTAGACTGATGTGGGAAAAAACTATTTCATACATTTTAGAATAATGCTGTAATGTAACAAAATGTGGAAAAAGTCAAGGGGTCTGAATCCTTTCTGAATGCACTGTACATTAAAAGTGCTCATCCAAGAAGGCTCAAGGTCGTTGGCCACAGATAAAATAATGTCAAATCACGTTATATCTACTGTAGATTTGATTGGACTGATCATGTCAACATTATACTTTCAAAATCGTATCTAGCAGTCATCATCATGAATCAAGTCGACAATCTACTGGCAAATCCTTTTCAATCCTTGTCGTATGAAGAGAAATTATAGATAAAATGTATCGGTGCTCATCGGCCATTGGACATAAACATTACACAACAAGTTGGAAATCGCAAATTCAACAATGAGTAGTTTGGAAGGAATCAGTGGCTAACTACAAGCAATCACTATCCTGCTATTCAGTGGAGTGGGTGTGGGGTCCAAATCTTGGTTTTAAGGTCTCTTTCTAAGCTTAAAAGGATAAACATTCAACAAGATGGGGCCAGAAAAGGTTGAATACATTGCCATGCTGTCAATCCAGCATGACTTCTGCCGTGTTCAAAACAACTGGAAACTCGGAACTGGAAAGTCTCAGACTCCAGTGAGTTCAAGACAACAGGGAACTCTGAAAAAAATTAGCTCCGTCTGGGAAAATAAGTTTTGAACGGTCATTCAATTTGGAATTCCAAGTTGGGAACTTTGGCCTCTTTTTAGTTCCAACTTGAAGATCGCTGACCCCATGATTCGACCTTGTTTTTTTCACATTTCCCAGTTGCATTGAAAGCACTGTAAATCCAGAGAATGACAGACTTTGATAACAAAGTTTGATGACAACATTTGCCCAATTACGACCGCCGTACCACCTTCCTGTTCAAGCACAACGAGATGATTACAACAAAGTATTGAATGCTGCTGCATAAATGATATAATATTCCAGGGAGATTTGTGTACTGTAGCTCAGAACGTAATACTAAGTGTATGTTGTGTAGTAAGCTGTTAGTAGCCCATGAGCCTCACCCTAAAAATGTGGTCCCTGTCCCCTTCCTAACTTAGCCCACTGTTCTGACTTGGTGGTGCACATGTAGCCTATAGCCTGTTTAGAGAAATGTAATCATCGAATATTGTCTGCTTTCATTGTCTGCTTATATGCCCCCATTATTTATTCTATGGTTCTGACATGGTGTACAGGGAGAATACTGTAAGAATGGACTATCTTTTTGAATTCTGTCACTGTACATTTCAAAAGTGCTGAACAAATAGTAATATTGACTACATCTGTCCTAGCTCATTAATGTCTTAATCGAAATTATGCATTGCCACTTATCCGCTCTTTGTTCTCTTACGCCATATCTCAATTGTCAGTAGAAACCACATTTGTTTAAGCAAGTCAGCCATATCAGCTATGTTTTTAAAAAGGCAGTAAATGAGGCTGAATTAAATGTTTAGCTGCCAGACAAGGCTCCGCTGTTAGCCAGGTGTAGCAGTGGTAAGGATTCACTCCATGGTGCAGAAAATACATCTCTGCTGTAGGGACAGCTTTATTTAGGCCCTAACAGTTTGTGGACACTGTAATATATTGTTTAGTGTTGTGTTGTGGCTTTGCTGGCATGCATCTAAAAATGTTTTTAAGTTTGCTCCAGCAAGATTTGCATGTTAAAATATGGCCACTGGTTTATGGCTATTTATGGCTATTTTTATGGCTATTTATGGCTAAAAAACTCATCAATTATTACTATTACAAATAGGATATTATCACTTCTCACAATGGTGCCCTTTAGTAAAGTTAGATCAAAGCTGAATCAATGTCTTGCAAGATCAAATAATGATTAATTCGTATTTTACATTAAAATAAACAAATATTATAGCATAGTAGCCCTATAACATTACTGTTACACCAAAAACCGCTCCTCATTTCTAATTACATTTGAGGATGGTTAGCTGAAGCTGAATAGTAAAAAAAATGGGCCAAAACTCAACAGAGCCACTAGGCAGGATATACTGTATGCTTTGATTATGTAATAGTTTGATAACACCATCTGCTCTAATTCTCTCATAAAACAGTAATTCAAAAAGATCAAAATGCATTGTCTATTCCCATGAAACTTATTGAGATCAATCAGATAATTGGCATGCTGTTGCAATTTCACCTGTAAAATGTGAAGAATTATAATTTACAATTGACAGTGATGATGGCCTATTTTGAAATGAGGTATGCTTAACTTGGTGTAATCCATATAGCCTACATGTTTTTTTTTCTTTGTAAAAGCACATAGATGTGTATGAAACAGTAAGCAAAAACTATGAATTTGGTCATATGCGGAAATGTGCCTTACTGCCTTTTGAATGTTGTGTACCGTCAAATCCAAATCAAATCAAATCAAATGTTATTTGTCACATACACATGGTTAGCAGATGTTAATGCGAGTGTAGCGAAATGCTTGTGCTTCTAGTTCCGACAATGCAGTAATAACCAACAAGTAATCTAACTAACAATTCCAAA
The DNA here is from genome assembly GCF_034236695.1 of Oncorhynchus nerka. Lineage (NCBI taxonomy): Eukaryota > Metazoa > Chordata > Actinopteri > Salmoniformes > Salmonidae > Oncorhynchus > Oncorhynchus nerka. The sequence goes on from NC_088423.1 coordinate 81,882,029, forward strand.
ACTACTGTCTTATACACAGTGTAAGGGAAGCATCATGCTTAATGTATTGGTACACTCCACTTACCAAGACCATTGTCAAAAAAGGTGCCCTGTCACCTGCTTTTATAGTCATTCTTGAGGGGGTACCACTCAGCACATCCCTTGAGATGAAATGCCTCTACATCACGATTTCAAAAGTAGTTGAACCTATAGGGGCAAAAAGAGCTAGAATTAATAGTAAAAGACCAAAATATATGACTTTTGCAATGAACTGTCCAAATGAAGACCAGAATTGGTGAGTTTCACTATAACAAATCCTGAAACCTCGTCTGGTTATCAAAGAAAGAAAAAATAAATAATGAAAGTTACTCTTTAATTAAGAGTGATTTTAGGCTACCCGGGTTTGTATTGGACCCTAAAAATGTACATGCTGTCGATTGAATTCCAAATATTTTATTATTTTTGTTTAATTTGAACCTTGGTTTATATCAGCCTAGAAGTCATACTAGGCCAAAATCTAATAATCAAATCTAAGTTTATTGGTCATTCAAGGTACACAGTTTAGTATGTTATAGCGGGTGCAGTGAAATGCATATATTACTAGCTCCTAACAATGCAGTAAAATGTCAAAGTACACAAATAATAATACAAATATTTTTTTTAAATCTTGAAATGTCGGAACGAATCCAATTAACAACCCAAAGAACACTATAACAGTAATCCAATGCAATCTACACTTTATGTATAGACACTGGAGGAAATCCTTTTCTTTTATCATAAAAACTCCCTTGTCGATGACAATTATAACCATGACATGATGCAGCCACCACCATGCTTGAAAATATGAAGAGTGGTACTCAGTGATATGCTGTGTGAGGTTTGCCCCAAACATAACAATTTGTATTCAGGACATAAAGTTGTTTTCTTTGCCACATTTTTTGCAGTTTTACTTTAGTACCTTATTACAAACAGGATGTATGTTTTCTGTATAGGCTTCCTTATTTTCACTCTGTCAATTAGGTTAGTATTGTGGAGTAACTACAATGTTGTGGATTGTTAAAACCTCTTGCTCCTACCTGGCACGCAGGCGTCCCATCTAGACATCTGGAAATGCAAATGCGCTACGCTAAATGCTAATAGCATTTAAAACTCAAACGTTCATTAAAATTCACATGCAGGGTACTGAATTAAAGCTACACTCGTTGTGAATCCAGGCAACAAGTCAGATTTTTAAAATGCTTTTCGGCGAAAGCATGAGAAGCTATTATCTGATAGCATGTAACACCCCAAAAGACCCGCAGGGGACGTAAACAAAATAATTAGCATAGTCGGCGCTACACAAAACGCACAAATAAAATATAAAACATTCATTACCTTTGACCATCTTCTTTGTTGGCACTCCTAGATGTCCCATAAACATCACTATTGGGTCTTTTTTCCGATTAAATCGGTCCATATATAGCCTAGATATCGATCTATGAAGACTGTGTGATCAAGGAAAAAAATAACGTTTTATAACGTAACGTCATTTTTTTAAATTAAAAAAGTCGACGATAAACTTTCACAAAACACTTCGAAATACTTTTGTAATGCAACTTTAGGTATTAGTAAACACGAGGCGATGTATATTCTATAGCTGTACGTCTGGAAATAATGTCTGGGTAAATCTCAACCAAAATATCCGGTCGGAGACCGGAAGAAAGGATCTGCCTTGCGTCAGTTTGACCAAGAAAAAAATCTTAGGCAAATGACAAGACTGTTGACATCGTGTGGAAGCTGTAGGTATTGCAACCTCGGCCCCATTTAATGTGGTTCACCTTTATCAATGGGTTGAAGTGGCGCATGGATATATTTTTCCATTTTCAGTGATCAGATTTTCCTGCACTTTTCGATGAAACGCACGTTCTGTTATAGTTACAGCCGTGATTTAACCAGTTTTATAAACGTCTGAGTGTTTTCTATCCACACATACTAATCATATGCATATACTATATTCCTGGCATGAGTAGCAGGGCGCTGAAATGTTGCGCGATTTTTAACAGAATGTTCGAAAAAGTAGGGGGTAGGAGTAACAGGTTAAAGGAATTTTACAATTCCTATATCTATTCATTAACCATTTACATTACATTTAAGTCATTTAGCAGACGCTCTTATCCAGAGCGACTTACAAATTGGTGCATTCACCTTATGACATCCAGTGGAGCAGCCACTTTACAATAGTGCATCTAAATCTTTTAAGGGGGGGGGTGAGAAGGATTACTTTATCCTATCCTAGGTATTCCTTAAAGAGGTGGGGTTTCAGGTGTCTCCGGAAGGTGGTGATTGACTCCGCTGTCCTGGCGTCGTGAGGGAGTTTGTTCCACCATTGGGGGGCCAGAGCAGCGAACAGTTTTGACTGGGCTGAGCGGGAACTGTACTTCCTCAGTGGTAGGGAGGCGAGCAGGCCAGAGGTGGATGAACGCAGTGCCCTTGTTTGGGTGTAGGGCCTGATCAGAGCCTGGAGGAACTGAGGTGCCGTTCCCCTCACAGCTCCGTAGGCAAGCACCATGGTCTTGTAGCGGATGCGAGCTTCAACTGGAAGCCAGTGGAGAGAGCGGAGGAGCGGGGTGACGTGAGAGAACTTGGGAAGGTTGAACACCAGACGGGCTGCGGCGTTCTGGATGAGTTGTAGGGGTTTAATGGCACAGGCAGGGAGCCCAGCCAACAGCGAGTTGCAGTAATCCAGACGGGAGATGACAAGTGCCTGGATTAGGACCTGCGCCGCTTCCTGTGTGAGGCAGGGTCGTACTCTGCGGATGTTGTAGAGCATGAACCTAAAAGGAACGGGCCACCGCCTTGATGTTAGTTGAGAACGACAGGGTGTTGTCCAGGATCACACCAAGGTTCTTAGCGCTCTGGGAGGAGGACACAGTGGAGTTGTCAACCGTGATGGCGAGATCATGGAACGGGCAGTCCTTCCCCGGGAGGAAGAGCAGCTCCGTCTTGCCGAGGTTCAGCTTGAGGTGGTGATCCGTCATCCACACTGATATGTCTGCCAGACATGCAGAGATGCGATTCGCCACCTGGTCATCAGAAGGGGGAAAGGAGAAGATTAATTGTGTGTCGTCTGCATAGCAATGATAGGAGAGACCATGTGAGGTTATGACAGAGCCAAGTGACTTGGTGTATAGCGAGAATAGGAGAGGGCCTAGAACAGAGCCCTGGGGGACACCAGTGGTGAGAGCACGTGGTGAGGAGACGGATTCTCGCCACGCCACCTGGTAGGAGCGACCTGTCAGGTAGGACGCAATCCAAGCGTGGGCCGCGCCGGAGATGCCCAACTCGGAGAGGGTGGAGAGGAGGATCTGATGGTTCACAGTATCGAAGGCAGCCGATAGGTCTAGAAGGATGAGAGCAGAGGAGAGAGAGTTAGCTTTAGCAGTGCGGAGCGCCTCCGTGATACAGATAAGAGCAGTCTCAGTTGAATGACTAGTCTTGAAACCTGACTGATTTGGATCAAGAAGGTCATTCTGAGAGAGATAGCGGGAGAGCTGGCCAAGGACGGCACGTTCAAGGGTTTTGGAGAGAAAAGAAAGAAGGGATACTGGTCTGTAGTTGTTGACATCAGAGGGATCGAGTGTAGGTTTTTTCAGAAGGGGTGCAACTCTCGCTCTCTTGAAGACGGAAGGGACGTAGCCAGCGGTCAGGGATGAGTTGATGAGCGAGATGAGATAAGGGAGAATGTCTCCGGAAATGGTCTGGAGAAGAGAGGAGGGGATAGGGTCAAGCGGGCAGGTTGTTGGGCGGCCGGCCGTCACAAGACGCGAGATTTCATCTGGAGAGAGAGGGAGAAAGAGGTCAGAGCACAGGGTAGGGCAGTGTGAGCAGAACCAGCGGTGTCGTTTGACTTAGCAAACGAGGATCGGATGTCGTCGACCTTCTTTTCAAAATGGTTGACGAAGTCATCTGCAGAGAGGAGGAGGGGGGGAGGGGGGGGGATTCAGGAGGGAGGAGAAGGTGGCAAAGAGCTTCCTAGGGTTAGAGGCAGATGCTTGGAATTTAGAGTGGTAGAAAGTGGCTTTAGCAGCAGCGACAGAAGAGGAAAATGTAGAGAGGAGGGAGTGAAAGGATGCCAGGTCCGCAGGGAGGCGAGTTTTCCTCCATTTCCGCTCGGCAGCCCGGAGCCCTGTTCTGTGAGCTCGCAATGAGTCGTCGAGCCACGGAGCGGGAGGGGAGGACCGAGCCGGCCTGGAGGATAGGGGACATAGAGAGTCAAAGGATGCAGAAAGGGAGGAGAGGAGGATTGAGGAGGCAGAATCAGGAGATAGGTTGGAGAAGGTTTGAGCGGAGGGAAGAGATGATAGGATGGAAGAGGAGAGAGTAGCGGGGGAGAGAGAGCGAAGGTTGGGACGGCGCGATACCATCCGAGTAGGGGCAGTGTGGGAAGTGTTGGATGAGAGCGAGAGGGAAAAGGATACAAGGTAGTGGTCTGAGACTTGGAGGGGAGTTGCAATGAGGTTAGTGGAAGAACAGCATCTAGTAAAGATGAGGTTGAGCGTATTGCCTGCCTTGTGAGTAGGGGGGAACAATCTACTGGGTCGCCCAAGGTGAGAGGGAGAGGTCAAAAGAGGAGAGGAGTGGAAAGAAGGAGGCAGAGAGGAATGAGTCAAATGTAGACGTGGGGAGGTTAAAGTCGCCCAGAACTGTGAGAGGTGAGCCGTCCTCAGGAAAGGAGCTTATCAAGGCATCAAGCTCATTGATGAACTCTCAGAGGGAACCTGGAGGGCGATAAATGATAAGGATGTTAAGCTTGAAAGGGCTGGTAACTGTGACAGCATGGAATTCAAAGGAGGCGATAGACAGATGGGTAAGGGGAGAAAGAGAGAATGACCACTTGGGAGAGATGAGGATCCCGGTGCCACCACCCCGCTGACCAGAAGCTCTCGGGGTGTGCGAGAACACGTGGGCGGACGAAGAGAGAGCAGTAGGAGTAGCAGTGTTATCTGTGGTGATCCATGTTTCCGTCAGTGCCAAGAAGTCGAGGGACTGGAGGGAGGCATAGGTTGAGATGAACTCTGCCTTGTTGGCCGCAGATCGGCAGTTCCAGAGGCTACCGGAGACCTGGAACTCCACGTGGGTCGTGCGCGCTGGGACCACCAGATTAGGGTGGCCGCGGCCACGCGGTGTGGAGCGTTTGTATGGTCTGTGCAGAGAGGAGAGAACAGGGATAGACAGACACATAGTTGACAGGCTACAGAAGAGGCTACGCTAATGCAAAGGAGATTGGAATGACAAGTGGACTACACTGCCTACTCTAAACAATGACTTAGGTAAGATTAGTAAATTATCCTTATGTTCTGACATTATCATGTAGGCCCCTTTCATTCTCCACATATCCAATTCTCCCTTGGGCGTCCATTCATGTCTATCCTGTATCAATTCACTGTCAAGTGTCTTATCTACTTTAAGAGATATCTGTGCTGCTTTGTATGTTCTTAAATATATAAATATATATATGTTTATCTATTTAAACAGTAACCCTTTTCTCTCCTTTCGTATTTCACAGACACTAGTCGACGCTACTATTTCGGTGTCACTCCTATCTTGCTCATTTCCTGACCCCCCTTCTCCTCTCTGCTCTCCAACCTTCAAGGTCTCAGCAGTGCGGGGAGGGCTCCTCTGTCTGCCTTTTCCCCTATCTGTCTGTAGCTCTTTTTCTCATAACAGTCAGTAACAACTATGTGTTGTTTCCAAATATTAACTAAGTGTCTCACTGTTTGGCTTTATCTAAAATCATGGATTTGAGAAAAAACATGTCTATGGTGGCAATCTCTAAAGTCCTTACATAACCTTAATCAACCTATCTCGATCCTATCAATAATCCTGAATCACCACAGATGTCATATATCCCTGTCAACTTTAGTACTATTTAAATAAAAATCTTCTAATGGTCAAATAAAGCAAAACGAATGCTAACCATATCATATCCTTTCTGTACTAATGAGCTCTCTCCTTCAGGAGCCCACTGTATTTTATCTAACAATAACATGGGTTAACCTTAAAATCAGTCTCATCAATCATTTCATATATGTTGCATAGTGTGGGATACCTTATCTACAGTAATTTACTATCCCTAAGAACTGCAACTTATTTCTTTTCATTCATCATTTTAATGCTTATAAAATCACAATTTTTCTATCTATGTATTTTCCTGGCCTATTGGCTTAAAATATTTCCTGTCCAAACCTCAATGTACCATATCTTCTCCTATTTATTATCAATGATAAATAGGATTTTTTTCCTGTTGTAATACCAAATCAATAATCGTCCATTCGAAACCTTCACAGTCAGTGTTTACAACAGAATCCCTAAACCTCTTCCTCTTCCTTGCTAGAGTTTATTCCCCCGCTCCCCATAATTTGTCCTGCCTTAATTCCACTTTCACCTCTGTGGTTCAAACTACAATTATGTCCAAGAGCTTTAAACTCCATCATAATTAATTTACCTTGAAATCAGTATCACAAATGACCACAAATTCCTTATCCAAATGGCCCTCCCCTGAGGCTGATCAGACCACAAGGGAAAGCCATGATAGAGGTCAAAGGTTATACCACCCTTTTACAGTCATGTTCCATACTATATTAGACATATTAACTTCTTGACGCTTACCCATCCCTTAAGCGGGATAATTGTCATCGGCAACTGCTGAATAGCATAGCGCCACAGTCAAATAAAATTACTACAAAATATTAATATTCATGAAATCACAAGTGCAATATTGCAATATTGTTAACTTCTTGGATATAGGGGGCGCTATTTAAATTTTTGGATGAAAAACGTTCCCGTTTTAAACAAGATATTTTGTCACGAGAAGATGCTCGACTATGCATATAATTGACAGCTTTGGAAAGAAAACACTCTGACGTTTCCAAAACTGCAAAGATATTGTCTGTGAGTGCCACAGAACTGATGTAACAGAAAAAAAACAGATAAAAATCCAATCAGGAAGTGCCGCATTTTTTGAAACCGCCTCATGCCAATGACTCCTTATATGGCTGTGAATGGACCACAAATGAGCTTAGGCTTTCTGTCGCTTCCCCAAGGTGTCGACAGCATTGTGACGTATTTGTAGGCATATCATTGGAAGATTGACCATAAGAGACTACATCTACCAGGTGGTCGCTTGGTGTCCTCCATCGCAATTATTGCGTAATCTCCAGCTGCAGTGTTTTTCCGTTTGCTTCTGATGAGAAGCCAACTGCCACCACTGATAGATTATTGAATAGATATGTGAAAAACACCTTGAGGATTGATTCTAAACAACGTTTGCCATGTTTCTGTCGATATTATGGAGCTAATTTGGAAAAAAGTTTGGCGTTGTAAGTGACTGCATTTTCCGGTCTTTTTCTTAGCCAAACGTGATGAACAAAACGGAGTTATTTCGTCTACACAAATAATATTTTTGGAAAAAATTAACATTTGCTATCTAACTAAGAGTCTCGTCATTGAAAACATCCGAAGTTCTTCAAAGGTAAATTATTTTATTTGAATGCTTTTCTTGTTTTTGTGAAAATTTTGCCTGCTGAATGCTAGGCTTAATGCTATGCTAGGCTATCAATACTCTTACACAAATGCTTGTGTAGCTTTGGTTGAAAAGCATATTTCGAAAATCTGAGATGACAGTGTTGTTAACAAAAGGCTAAGCTTGTGTTTGAATATATTTATTTCATTTCATTTGCGATTTTCATGAATAGGAAACGTTGCGTTATGGTAATGAGCTTGAGGCTATGATTACGGTCCCGGATACGGATTTGCTCATCGCAAGAAGTTAATCCACCTGTCGTCTCAGATTTTGAAATTATGCTTTAAAGCGAAAGCAATCCAAGCGTTTGTGTAAGTTTATCGATAGCATAGCAAAACGTTATGTACACTAAGCATTAAGTAGCTAGGTCACAAAAATCAGAAAAGCAATCAAATTAATCATTTACCTTTGATGATCTTCGGATGTTTTCACTCATGAGACTCCCAGTTACACAACAAATGTTCCTTTTGTTCCATAAAGATTATTTTTATATCCAAATACCTCCGTTTGTTTGTCGCGTTATGTTCAGAAATCCACAGGAAAGAACGGTCATGACAACGCAGACGAAAATTCCAGATAATATCCATAATGTCCACAGAAACATGTCAAACGTTTTTTATAATCAATCCTCAGGTTGTTTTTAAAATATATATTCAATAATATATCAAACGGGTGTGTAGGTTTTTCAATAATACCGGGATAAACAATGGCCGCTTTACTCTGTAGCGCAAAACTCACTCAGAGCCCCCACCTATCCATTTACGCAATGTGATCTTTCACGCTCATTTTTCAAAATAAAAGCCTGAAACTATGTCTAAAGACTGTTGACACCTTAGGGAAGCCATAGAAAAAGGAATCTGGTTGACATCCCTTTAAATGTAGCATAGGCATGCATAGAAACAGAGAGGTTTCAAAATAAGAGGCACTTCCTGATTGGATTTTCCTCAGGTTTTCGCCTGCAATATCAGTTATGTTATACTCACAGACAATATTTTTACAGTTTTGGAAACTTTAGAGTGTTTTCTATCATAATCTGACAATTATATGCATATTCTAGTTTCTGTGGCTGAGAAATAGGCAGTTTCAATAGGCAGTTTCAAATGGGTATGTTTTTTTGCTAAAAATGAAAATACTGCCCCCTACACGCAAAAGATTAAAGAACCCTTTATCTAAAGAATTCACGTGTTTAATTAGAACTCAGAAAATAAAACTCCTAATATTCCATATGTGAGTGTACCACTTTAAGATATCTTGTCTCTAAACCCAAACGTTTACTACAAACAAAACCTAATAATTATGATAATACTATTCTACTCCCTCAAATCCTTTGTTTTAAATTTCCTCAATGTTTCATGTAACTCATTCAGTCTTTCTCCAAATAGTCTCCCCAAAATGCTTGTTAGGAACACCCTGCCATTAGACACACACAACTGTGATAAACGTGCACTGTCCCTTTAAAATCCAATGAACTCAGCCTGCAATCCTCTTTGCGGACCTTTCATTGTTCCCCGTAATGGAAACAGATTATAATGTTAGTATACCTTAATTAACGTCCTGTTAAATTTCACTGGTGTTACCTAAACAATCAAACCAAAATCAATAACCGGGAACTATTACAAAACTTTTACAACTATTCAGACCTCCCTCTCTTATAGCCAAATATAGCCCAGTGAACGCTACCAATCAGTGATGGCCAGCTAGCAATTTTGTTGCTAGTTTTAGCATCTTTTCAGACTACCCTGACGATATTCAGCAACTTTTAAAAATGTATTTGGAACTTTTAGCAACTTTTGAAAAGTGACTCAAAGCTATAATGCACGCATTTTCCCTCTAAATGACACAAACAATTTTCTCTGTCACCCTCAGTCACAACCTCATTGCCTGGCTGCAAAAGTGCATTGTGAGTGATGTCAGCAACAGGCGCTCAGTCGGTGCCCAAGCCGCAGCAACTTCAGCGAATTGCAAATAATTGTTGGCTGACTGCAGCAGCAGTAGTACGTACGGGTTCGACAAGCCAAACACAATTCATCACAAATGTTGGATCTTGAATAGAACTTACAACATCAATCAACATCTCTTAATCAAAATTGTACTGCCAGAAGTACAGAAAAGAGTGTACCTGAACAACGGTCAAATCAATTTGAGTAACGTTATTGTGTATTCAACGTAATGACGCAGTTTTACGTTATCACACAACAAATCAACCTGCCTCTAGCAACTTACCCTGCAAATTAGTAGCCCACACAGCAACTAACTCTCTTATTCCTGCCTCTAGGCAAAAATATACCCCCTACTCCAACTGAGTTCTGCTTTAATCCTATCGTAAGAGTAAAACCAAACTTTTCAACTTTCTCTACTCCAAAATGTAAAAGTACCATGTACTTTGCTAAATGTATAACGTATGTTAAAAAACATTTCGATGGGCACAACTCTATAGTAGTTATCTCTTCGTTATTATTTAGAATTCATTAGATTTAGGTAACTGTCTCATCTATGATTCAGCATTTTGAATACGACTCCATTCCCAATACGTTGTTCCAGCGGGCTATTCCAGCGGCAGGGCAGCCTAGTGGTTAGAGCGTTGGACTAGTAGCTGGAAGGTTGCAAGTTCAAACCCCGAGCTGACAAGGTACAAATCTGTCGTTCTGCCCCTGATCAGGCAGTTAACCCACTGTTCCTAGGCCGTCATTGAAAATAAGAATTTGTTCTTAACTGACTTGCCTGGTTAAATAAAGGTAAAAAAAAAATGTATGCAAGATAGTGTATTCCAATGACATCGCCCTGCTGTTATTTAGAATGGATTGGTCTTTCCATTTAACCTAAACAATCTATTAAAAAGTTCAATTTATATCTTATACAAACACAAGCTATCTAAAAACATACAAATAGTTTAAATTACAATCAAAAACTCAAATTTTAGTTAGAGCATTTTACAATTACCTGGAACCGAACTTGGGTCTCAAGCTTGGAAGGCTGCTTTTTTAACACTGAACCACCATCACTATTGGAATGATGGAGCCTCCCCGGCAACACCCCTATTATTCAAACATCAGCTATCTGAGCAGCTAACCGATCGCTGCAGCTGTACATAGTCTATTGGTAAATAGCCCACCCATTTTCACCTACCTCATTCCCATACTGTTTTTATACTGTTTTTATTTATTTACTTTTCTGCTCTTTTGCACACCAATATCTCTACCTGTACATGACCATCTGATCATTTATCACTCCAGTGTTAATCTGCAAAATTGTAATTATTCGCCTACCTCCTCATGCCTTTTGCACACATTGTATATAGACTGCCCCTTTTTTTTCTACTGTGTTATTGACTTGTTAATTGTTTACTCCATGTGTAACTCTGTGTTGTCTGTTCACACTGCTATGCTTTATCTTGGCCAGGTCGCAGTTGCAAATGAGAACTTGTTCTCAACTAGCCTACCTGGTTAAATAAAGGTGAAATAAAAATAAATAATAAATAAATTTGGTTGTCTGTAGTCACAAACTCCGGCACCGAGACAATTCCCAGAAAATAGCCCTAATTCAAAGGTCCAAGCTTTTACCCAGTGAGGATTCTCCTTACTCTCTCTCTCTCTCTCTTTCTATATGTCCCCTTATTTTCTTCTATGTGTACGTGCTTTTTACCTTCTATGTGTGTGTTCTTTTCTACCGCTATTCAATTACTATAGTTATAATCTACAGTATATTCTCACAATATAGGTGTATATATTTCTATGATCTATGTATGTGCTGTTTACAATTACCTAGTCACTATGGTTGTTCTCCTGCCTGACTATGTGTGTGTCTCTTTAATGCTTACAATCTATGTGTATGGATTTCTATTTGTGTTTTCTCCTTTCTGGAAACTTTATCTATAGCGTTGACTGTCGATCGGATATTAGGTGTTACCTATACAACTACAAGCCATTATCCAGGGGTCATAAATCCCTAGTTAACCTCTTATTTCGGGTTGTGTCGGAGGATTTTTAAAGTACACCAATATCTCGTATCTCACTCCACTACTTTAGGCTTCCCTCTCCTCCTTTTTGGACACTATCCAAGTGTTGAGTAGGTTAAATGATCCTGTTAGTTATTATTTGTACAAGACATCTGTCCTACCTAACAACACCCATTTAGTATCTCGGCTTAATCTCGGGCGAACGGGCCTCTGTTATTAAGTTTAGTTTTATTTATGGTAGTGCTCCTTACCTCAGGTCATCGCAGACCTGTTACAACTGTGTATATTGGTCATACAAAACCCTGTGTATATTGGTCATACAAAACCCCGAAAATCTTTTTGGAATAATGAAGCTCCTATTATTGATCAATTCTAAACATTTTTAGAACATCAAATCAAAGATATCTTATTAAATCATTCGCCCCAAATTCCAGAATAAAGACCATTTACCGTCGTCTTGTAGACTGGGAAAAGCAATGTTCGTGAGATTCCGTCACCGTCTCTGTCGGCCTTAGATATATACCGGCCTGTTCTTTGAACCCCAATTCAGGGGCCAGGTCTTTAATTTACGGTTCAACGACCCGCCCGTGCACGGTTTTCGGCGTGCTACCTTCGGACGACAGGGACAGATTTGGAAATCCGCTCGAAGGACCAAATTGTTAAAGGAATTTTACAATTCCTATATGTATTCATTAACCAATTCAATTTAAATCACTCTGTCTGTTTCTAAGAATTTGTAAGATCCTTATTTGCATAAAATGGACAGAGACCAGTCTACCAAAATTAGCCAATAGCATTTATTCTCGAGAGCGCTGGTCATAATACAATGTACTTTGGTTTATACACCTCACATTTCATCATAAATGTCCCTCCTCCTCTCAGATACAATGGCAATATAGTTCACAAGCCTTCCCACATTGTCTGCCACCTGTTAAACAATCTACTACAAGCCCAAGGTCTCTCCCCTCCCTGGGTAGGGACAGAATGTCCTGTAAGGAACACAGTACTGAGGGTCCTTACAATTATCTGTATGTGTGGGATACAGAGATTGGGTAGTCATTGGGTAGTCATTCAAAAATCATGTTAAACACTATTATTGCACACAGAGTGAGTTCATGCAACTTATTATGTGACTTGTTAAGCACATTTTTACTTGTGGATTTATGCTTGCCATAACAAATGGGTTGAATACTTATTGACTCAAGACATTTCAGCTTTAATTTTTTATTAATTAGTAAGAATGTCCAAAAACAAAATTCTTCCATGACATTATGGGATCTTGGGATCTTGCCAGGGACAACAAATCTCAATTTCATCCACACACCTACTCATTCAAGTTTTTTTAAATTTGTACTATTTTTAAAAAATAAACTATGAAATAACACATATGGAATCATGAAGTAACCAAACAAGTGTTAAATAATTCAAAATATATTTTATATTTGAGATTCTTCAAAGTAGCCACCCTTTGCCTTGATGACATCTTTGCACACTCACTATGGACAGTATGTCAACAGAAAAGGTGTGTACACCAGTAGTTATATAGGAAGATCCATGACTAGAATACAGTATGTACTGCACATATAAAGTGGGTAAAACTGTATGTAAACATTATTAAAGTTGCCAGTGTTCTATTGGGGCTCCTCAGAGGAGGAAGGGGAGGACCATCCTCAGTGAATTTCATGAAGGAAAAATTGTGAAACAAAAAATGTTATCCTTTTTTAGATAAAACTATAATAAATATATTCACGTCACCAAATAATTCTTAAAACACACTGTTTTACAATGAAGGTCTACAGTAGCCTCAACAGCACTCTGTAGGGTAACACCAGGGTGGAGCCGGAGGACAGCTAGTTTCCTTCCTTCTCTACGTACATTGACTTCAATACAAAACATAGGAGTCTTGCAGTTCTCAACCCTTCCATAGACCCACACAGTAGTTATGACAACTTCCAGAGGACATCCTTCAACCTATCAGAGCTATTGCACCATGAACTGACACATTGTCCACCCAATCAAAGGATCAGAGAATTAATCTAATAGTGAAGGCATAAGCTACAGCTAGCTAGCACTGCAGTTCATACAATGTGGTGAGTAGTTTAGTCAAAGAGAGAGAAAGGCAATAGTTGAACAGTTTTCAAATTAATTTCTTTAAAAATTAAGGAGAAGCAAGAGAGAGAGATTTCAGTGTTTTTTTCACTTTCACCTAACTATATGCAGTTAGCTAGTTTAGCATACTCAAACACCCAGCTCAAACAGAGAGGGATGCTATGTTAGCTAGCTGGCTATGGCTATCTAACACTGGAACTCTTCCAAGTCAGGGTAAGCTTTTGGTGTTATTAATTTATTGTCACTGTGGCCTTCTGGTATAACTGTTAAACTGCTTGCTGACTGTAAACTGTACTGCATGAGTGTAGTGTGTTTACTAATTCATTAGTTCTAGTAGCTATGTTGACGATGACGTTATCTAATATGGGGACAACGATGTAGGCAGTGTGTAGTGGTTAGAGGTTATGATATGAAGGTTTGGCTTGGAAATATGTTTTGCCTAGTTACAGACAGCTGATGTGTTGTGCACTAAAGCACAAGCGAATGGAAGAGGTGAGAGGAGGAGAACGTGTAGATGCGAGAAGGAATTATACAACAAGCAAAATGATTATGCTGTTTGTATGTGGCTGCTATGAAAGTGTAAAGTGGGGGTAATGAGTGAGGTAATGGAGTCCAGGTGTGCTTAATGATGAAGCGCAGGTGCGCGTAATGATGGTCCCCTGCACCGGTGGTTAGTAAACTGGCAACGTCGAATGCAGGAGGGGAGGTGCGGGAGTAGACGTGACAGAAATTGAACTGTGTTTGTGTGTGATCAGGGGTGTATTCATTCCACCGATTCTGTAAAAGAAATCTTAAACGGAAGCAAACTAAATGAAACGGGGATAAACATACCTGAATTTGTCTAATAGAAACTCTTGTTTGCAACCGTTGGACTAATGATTTCACCCCAGATCAGCTAGATGCAGACGAGTGTATTGAAGAGTATAAGAAGGCGGTATTGAATGTGTCACTGTCTGTCACATTGATTAATCACATTTTTGTTGTGATTGAGTACCGGGTGGTAGCCGGCTAGTGACCGTGTCTAAGGTTTTAGTGAAGGGTTCTGGGCGGAGGCCGGCTAGTGATGATTGTTTAACAGTCTGATGGCCTGGAGATAGAAGCGGTTTGGTCTCTCGGTCCCAGCTTTGATGCACCTGTACTGTTTCTACCTTCTAGATCAGGGCTGCCCAACCCTCTTACTGGAGATCTACAGTCTTGTAGGTCTTCAGTCCAACCCTAATTTAGCATATCTGATTCAGCTAGCTAAGGTCTTGTTGAGCAGCTAATTAGTAGAATCAGGTGTGTTAAATTAGGGTTGGACTGAAAACCCACAAGACGGTAAATCTCCAGGAAGAGGGTTGGGCAGGCCTGTTCTAGATGCTAGTGGGGTGAACAGGCCATGGCTCAGGTGGCTAAGATCCTGATGATCTTCTTGGCCTTCCTGTGACACTGGGTGCTGTAGATTTCCTGGAGGTCAGACAGTGTGCTTACCGCACAACCCTCTGGAGAGCCCTGCAGTTGCGGGCGGTGCAGTTGCTGTATCAGGCGGTGATATAGCCCGACAAAATGCTCTCGATAGTGCATCTGTAGAAGTTCTTGAGGGTCTTAGGGGCCAAAACAAATTTCTTCAGCCTCCTAAGGTTGAAGAGGTGCTGTTACGCCTTCACCGCGGTGTCGGTGTGAAGGGTGCGTTTCAGGTCCTCAGTGATGTGCACATTGAGGAATTTGAATCTTTTGATCCTCTCCACTGCTGCCCTGTCAATGTGGATGTGGGCATGCTCTCTCTGCTGTCTCCTGTTGTGCAAGATCAGCTCCTTCATTTTGTCGACATTGATGGAGACGTTATTTTTCTGGCATCACTCTACCAGGGCTTTCACCTCCTCCTGGTGTAGGCTGTCTCGTTGTAGTTGATAATCACGCCTACTAGGAGTTCAGGTTGACATTCACAGAGCATGGACTTAGAGTAAACTATGTAGGCCTTCTGTAGGCTTGGATCTGTGTGTGTAGAGTGGGAAGAAGAGTGCAAACCTCTGACACTGCACTGAAGACCCCTGCTTTTTTCCCCTGTTCCCTCCCCCTGCACTGGCCCCTTCCCTCCCTCTCTCTCTCTCTTCTGTACAGTGCAAACAAAGAGAGGACACAAACAATGGATCACTCTGAGAGCTGAATGGCTTTGCGGGTCAAGCACTAAACCCCCGTTTTGACAGAAACACAACCCACACTTGTTCTGCTGAAGAGAGGCTGACCCTCCCGGCAAAGAAATAATGAACGCTGCCTGTGCTTTAAACTGATAAAACTGCAGGCACTGAAATCAGTACAGCAGCCAAATCACCTCTAATAGGCTAATGGTAACAGACTGGAGCCTGCCCCTCTCTCCTCCTTCTCCAGGCATACAGATATAGTGTCATTTAACAAAGCTACAGTAGATTTAGAAATTCATGAGGAGAAAGTTGATCCAATTATGTTAGAGTCTTAATTTCAAAACTCATTTTTCCGGAAAAAGTATTTCCAAGATCAATCTATTGAACAACATAAATCTATTGGAAGAGAATAAATAAGCATAAATAACAAACTGACAATCCGGTGCAAAAACAACACCTGCATACATTTGTTAGTCAAATTGCATTTGTTAGTCAAATTGCATTATCATCAATGTCTGTTTGTCAATGCAAGTTCCACCAATAGACACCTCTCTTACAGCCTCAGATGGAAAAGGAAATGTACCATTCATTCACAGTCATCATTAAACGTACTTTCAGTATCCCAACACGCACACACACCTTTTAGGCAGCTAGCCTTGCAGTTAATAGCATTGGGCAAGTAACCAAAAGGTTGCTGGTTTGAATCCCTGACCCAGCAAGGTGGACACATCTGCCTTTCTGCCCTTCAGCAAGGCAGTTAATCCCCAACAACAACTGTTCCCCGGGTGCTGATGACATGGATGTCGATTAAGGCAGCCCCCCGCACCTCACTGATTCAGAAGGGTCGGGTTAAATGCTGAAGACACATTGTGGTTGAATGCATTCAGTTGTGCAACTGGCTAGGTATCCCTTTCCCCTTTCCCCCTCTGTGTACTGGTGGTAGTATATTGTTAGTGCCCACTGCACTGCATGTGTTTGTGACACGTTGTTACTTTTGTAGATGGTTGCCCTATTCTGACAACAGGTCTGTGTGGCTCTAATAGTGTTTTTACAGCTCACAGGTTGCAGGGTTTGGCACAATTCAGAATTGAATTGAGAGTGCCTCAAATTCCAATGAAATCTTTGAATTGAATTTGAATTGAAGTAGTAAACATGATACAGAATTGCAAATTTAATTTGGATTAAAGGAAATAGAATTGAAGGAATTGAAATTCAATGAAATCCAAATGCCTCTTCTATAGGTGTAGCCTATACAAATATACATATTGTACATAAAACATCAAACATGTCGTTAAATACATGAATATAAAATATTGTTTGAACATTTGATTTTCAGAATAAAATTTAAAAAATTAATGATCAAGGGAAACAAAAACTGTATGTGAATATTCTAAGTTATTTTTAATTTCATAAATCACTTAAATTAGCTTAATTGTGGGGAAAATACATTTCCCAGAATGCATTAGTTTAACCCTCAAGTTGACCCTGAGGCCTTCAAAAAGAAGCCAAACAAATTTAATGGTTGGTGGAAATATAGCTGTTCTAAGCACTAATGTTGAAAGACTACATTGTTTCCAGGCAAAAGTTATGTATTCTTTGGTATCTGGAAGTGTGACCTGTCAGAATCAATGAAACTCTCATGTTCTATGACTGAGTGGGATTTCTTTGAATCTGAATTGAGCCCAACCCTGTCAGGTTGTGTCCGAAATGGAACCCTATTTCCTATATAGTGCACTACTTTTGACCAGAGCCACCATGGGGCTCTGGTCAAAAGCAGTGCACAAGTGAATAGGGTGCCATTTCTGACACAGTCACAGTCTGCATGGACAGCTGAAGTCTGAAGGCACGCAAGCTGTTCAGTCTTCCACATCTCCTGTCTGCTCCTCCCCCAGGTCAACCAGCCATACATTAGAGCAGGATCAGTCTCACAGGGTCCAGGGACTGGTGCCAATCACTCTACAATACAGAGCATCACACCGATGGGGACAAATAGAGCCCCTTAATAAGGAAGGAAGCAATGTGATGCACTGATTTAGGTTGTGACCCAGCTTTCTCTGATTGTGTTTATATTTGTTTACCTAATCTGTTTGTTTAGTTTAAGTGTAAAGATATGTTGATATGGTCTGGTGACAAGGTATGTTAACTATTATACATTTCTATATTCACTGAAAATACCAGTTTTCCTTCAGTGGATCATTCGATTTTCCTTCGATTTGTTGATTTTGGATGTGAATTAGTCTGTTGATATGGTCTTATGATTAGTTCTCAGGTTTGTCAACTATTACACATTTCTAGTATATTCACTTGAATAATTCTTCCTTCTCTATCATGTGATTCCCCCTCTGGCCCTCTGCCTGTTTAATTCAGTCTCATTTAACACCTGTGTTTTACATGCTCTCCTACCAGCTTCTCCATGCTACAGCAGGCACCAGGACAGTGATAATATACCATGATGTTTCCCCCCTAGCCCATTTGTTTTTGTCCCCAGAGCACACATAGAACTGAGGGTGACTGTGTGAACAGTGAAACCATCCTCATCCACAGTCTCCGTCTTTATTATCACCTGACCCACTGATGCTTTAAGGCTCTTGTAGACTAAGGGATTAAATCTCTAATGTTTAACCTTTTACACTCACTGTTCCTGAATAGACCCTTCTTACTCTGATGATTTGAGGGAGCCAACAAAAATGTTCCATCTAGTTCCTCTCCTGCTCTCTCCCTCTCTCCACTGAGTAATATTCAGCGCGGTCAAACTTGTGTCTAACCTTTTCCTGCCCCCTTTGTTTGGCTTTTGTTTGGCAACAGCTGGTATCATGTTTTTTTGGTCAGCTGTGATTGCTCCAGGCAAAACAGCAGCAGATGGTGTTTTGCTATGCATGAATGGAGCGTTAGAGGAGTTTGGACTGAATAGGCCAAGTTTTGAATGGTGTCTACAGAGCACCTGCCTCTTGTAGCATCAGTGACATCCTAGTGGCTTGATCTATCTTAGCCTCCCGGTTTCCTTCTAGTCCAAAGTGGATAATAAAAGAAACAAGAAGGGGGATCCTTGTTGGGCACGTCCATATTTATTGATTTTCCTCCAGAACAGAGGAAGAAATAATGGTGGTATATAGTCAGTCTGACTTAATTGGATATGACACAGCACGCACATGTCAGCTATCACTTTGGTCTGGTTTTGTTGCCATAGAAACACGTGAGCTCGGTAATAGTTTATAAACAGGCTCAGTAAGTTGCAATAAAAAGCAACGTCAGAGAATGGGCAACTCTGCAGAACACCTCTGGGCTATGATGTTCTGTCACAATATACTGTAGCCAGAGTTCTCAAATCACTGACATAAATGACTAGTCACTCGTAGCTACAACTCAACACAAAATAAATACTGCAAAATACATTAAAACTTCAGAATGCTTGCCTGACAACTCATCCTGAATTTAATTCCACTGCTCTATCGATTGCTCCATACATCAGTCTCAATCTACCATCCTAGAAATCGTTTGTGCAGACGTAAAAATTGTGATTCGTGTAGACCGGCTCTGGTCCAACCCATCGGTTTCTGGGACTAATCAGATCGGTTTGAATGTGTTTGCATTTGAGAAGTCATCGGGGAGGACAAATTCAGAGGGCGTGGCGTTTGGCCGGAGCGATGTGGAGGGGTAGCCAGTCAAGCTGCAGAATGCTAAGTGTAGTTGCCCACTTGAAAAAAAAACTGGTTGAATCAGCGTAGTTTCCAAGTCATTTCAACAACAAAAAATTCTATGTGATGACGTTGACTCAGAGTGGAAAACTGATTGGATTTGCAAAAAGTCATCAACGTAAGGGAATTTAGTATTTTTTTCATCCAACTTTTCACCTAAATCCAATGACAATTGTGATATTTTTTGATTTCATGTTGAATTCACATTAGTTGACAACTCAACCAAATTTCTATCAAAACTAGACGCCTGTGCCCAGTGGGTGGTATATTCAGTTCACAGCATGGTTGGACAATAGGCAGGCTTGATGGCATTTTTGTTCAACTATTTGACTTTAGATGTTTGTTCGATGAGCTTTGCAGAAGTTGACAGTAACGATTGTGGAATGTTCCTTCAGAATGTGTTCTGATTCTTGTTTCTGTTCACCCTAAAGTTTCTTCTGGGGCTGCTGCTTTCACCTGATGGTTGGATTTAAAGAGACATGAGAACTAAAACAAACTGAAGTGATGTGTAGTGACTGTGTCTTAGAATAGTTTCATTAGGCTTGAGTGTATAAAACCTTAGGGACACCTTCTTAATATTGAGTTGCATCCCCTTTTGACTTCAGAACAACCTCAATTTGTCAGGGCATGGATGTGGCCCTTGTTGGCTCTAATGCTTCCCACAGTTGTGTCAAGTTCGCTGGATGTCCTTTGGGTGGTAGACCATTCTTGATACACATGGGAAACTGTTGCCTGTGAAAATCCCAGCAGAGTTGCAGTTTTTGACACTCAAACCAGTGTGACTGGCACCTACTACCATACCCTGTTCAAAGGCACTTCAATATTTTGTCTTGCCCATTCACCCTCTGAATGGCACACATACCCAATCCATGTCTCAAATGTCTCAAGGCTTAGAAATCCTTCTTTAACTTGTATCCTCCTCATCATCTACACTGATTTGAAGTGGATTTAACAGGTGACATCAATAAGGGATCATAGCTGTCAAATGGATTCACTTGGTCAGTAAATGTCATGGAAAGAGCAGGTATTCCTAATGTTTTGTATGCTATACTGTCAGAGTGGATTTCCAGTTTGTATTTGGTTCTATTTCAGGAGGTAGCCTATACGCTGGGTTAGTAAGGATGTTTGTTAGCCTACATAAATGCCTGATTTCAAACCTATAAAACACGTCTGGAGCTGGGTACCCCTCCAAATATGGTATTTTATATTTGTATGGTAAACTAACGCCAATAGCAGGCCTGTGATATTTGTGTGACTTAGCATGAATCTCAGACCAACTAAGGTCAGTAGAGTGGTCAGTTCAGCCTTACATTCACTGAATTCAACAAAAGAGCTGATAAACCTAAAGACTGAATCACTGTCAACAAGGATTGAGAATGTGTGTCCTGTGTGTATGTGTGTGTGCTAGGTTTCAATGTGTTGGTTATCCTACCAACACGGCAAACTAGTGCTGTAGTTTCTTTTGTTTTACAAAAAAACAGAGCAAACAATAAAAAGCAAATGACAATAAACTAACATTATGCATACGTATCAGTGAAAGTTTTAGGGGTGGCAGGGTAGCCTAGTGGTTAGAGCGTTGGACTAGTAACTGGAAGGTTGCAAGTTCAAACCCCCGAGCTGACAAAGTACAAATCTGTCGTTCTGCCCCTGAACAGGCAGTTAACCCACTGTTCCTAGGCCGTTATTGAAAATAGGAATTTGTTCTTAACTGACTTGCCTAGTTAAATAAAGGTGAAATTACAGGGGTTGTATGGTGTTGTCACAAGCTTCCCACAGACACTAAATTAGTCTTATCATCCAGAGAGGTTGCTTATCATCTCAACTATGATCTGCTGGGTCAAAAGTTCCCAAAACAAAGGTTACCATTGGTTAGGGGAGTCAATAATTCATTTTGCCAAAGCCTGAAGAGCCAGCCAGCCTACCTAAATAAAGTTCATCATTGAACGATGGGGTCAATAGTTCTCCAAACAAAGATCACCAGTGGACTTAACGGTTCCCCTAAACAAAGCTTTGCCATTGAACTTGGATCAACTGTCATCGCTCCAGGACCAGGTGTTAGGAGTTAAAGTTCCAAGATGGCGCAGCAGTGAAGACGTGTTTTGTTCGTCCTCTCATGTACTTTTGTATTTTTCGTATTTTTTGTATATATATTTCAATTTTATTTTCAATCTCTTTTCGAATTTTAATTCGATTATACCTTCCGGTAACCTGCCTCACCCAATGTGATATTTTAATTTTTAGAACACATTCAAGAACATTCAAGAACCTCCAGAAGCTAACCATCTAATTAACTACAAGCTATTTAGTCATTGTTAGCCACTGCTATCGGCTTTTACCTTCTGCACAGATACCAGCCCTGTTTTTAGCCTCGATAATAGTCGCTAGTCTACCAGTATCGGACTGTCTCTCCACAACAACGCTGGATTCCTACCATAATCCCTGGACCACTACTTCTGATCTTCACAGCTAGCTTGCAGCTAGCTAGCTCACAGCTTGCAGCTATCTAGCTCACAGCTAGCTTGTACTCACGTGGCACCCAGTACCGAAGCTATCCCTGAGGCCCACCTCCCGGCCTACTCAGCTGTTCACCCGAACCCCACTCATACATGGCTACAGCCCAATACTTCACCGGATCCTTGCTGTAAACTCTGGACCTTGGCACCGGATCACCGCTGCTACCGATTGGCTATAGTGGCTGACGCCACTGCCACGAAGCTAGCACCAGTTAGCCGGGAGCCAGGCGCATCTCCCGGCTAGCAAACTAAATTCTACAATACCTCTTTCGCCATCTGGCTTGGATTCTCTGTCAACACGGCACCCCGCTGCACCACCACGACTGGTCTGCTGATGAATACTCCATCCGCTGTGCCTTCAACCGGCCTCCGTCGGAGCAGACGCTCCTACTAACCTCGGGCTACTAACTTTAAACGCTGTGTCACCCGTGTGCTAGTGTAGTGGCGGCTTCCCTGTTCCATCTACTGCTGCCCCCTGGACACTATGATCACTTGGCTACATAGCTGATGCCTGCTGGACTGTCCATTAATCACGGTACCTCATTCTGTTTATTTATTTTTTATCTGTCGGCCCCTGCTGCGAATTTATGCTCTGTGTGTAGTTAATCTGACCCTCTCTGGCTAGTCATCGCTATTTTACCTGCTGTTGTTGTGTTAGCTGATTAGCTGTTGTTGTTTTAGCTAGCTCTCCCAATCAACACCTGCAATTACTTTATGCCTCGCTGTATGTCTCTCTCAAATGTCAATATGCCTTGTATACTGTTGTTCAGGTTAGTTATCATTGTTTTAGTTTACAATGGAGCCCCTAGTTCCACTCTTCATACCCCTGATACCTCCTTTGTCCCACCTCCCACACATGCTGTGACCTCACCCATTACAACCAGCATGTCCAGAGATACAACCTCTCTTATCATCACCCAGTGCCTGGGCTTACCTCCGCTGTACCCGCACCCCACCATGCCCCTGTCTGCGCATTATGCCCTGAATATATTCTACCACGCCCAGAGATGCCCTCAATCTCACACAAATCATCAAGGAACCCACCAGGTACAACCCTTAATCTGTAAACATGGGCACCCTCATAGATGTTAACCTGACCAACTGGCCCTCCAAGTACACCTCCGCTGTCTTCAATCAGGATCTCAGCGATCACTGCCTCATTGCCTGTATCCGCTACAGGTCCGCGGTCAAACGACCACCCCTCATCACTGTCAAACGCTCCCTAAAACACTTCTGCGAGCAGGCCTTTCCAATTGACCTGGCCCGGGTATCCTGGAAGGATATTGACCTCATCCCGTCAGTTGAGGATGCCTGGTAATTCTTTTAAAGTAACTTCCCCACCATCTTAGATAAGCATGCTCCGTTCAAAAAATGCAGAATTAAGAACAGATATAGCCCTTGGTTCACTCCAGACCTGATTCCCCTCGACCAGCACAAAAACATCCTGTGGCGGACTGCAATAGCATCAAATAGTCCCCGCAATATGCAACTGTTCAGAGAAGTCAGGAACCATTACACGCAGTCAGTCAGGAAAGCAAAGGCCAGCTTTTTCAAGCAGAAATTTGCATCCTGTAGCTCTAACTCCCAAAAGTTCTGGGACACTGTAAAGTCCATGGAGAACAAGAGCACCTCCTCCCAGTTGCCCACTGCACTGAGGCTAGGTAACACGGTCACCACTGATAAATCCATGATAATCGAAAATTTCAACAAGCATTTCTCAACAGCTGGCCATGCCTTCCTCCTAGCTACTCCAACCAAGTCAACAGACAGATCACTGACCATCTCGAATCCCACCGCACCTTTTCCGCTGTGCAATCTGGTTTCCGAGCCGGTCACGGGTGCACCTCATTCACGCTCAAGGTACTAAACAAAATCATAACCGCCATCGATTAAAGACAGTACTGTGCAGCCGTCTTCATCGACCTGGCCAAGGCTTTCGACTCTGTCAATCACCATATTCTTATCGGTAGATTCAGTAGCCTCGGTTTTTCTAATGACTGCCTTGCCTGGTTCACCAACTACTTTGCAGACAGAGTTCAGTGTGTTAAATCGGAGGGCATGTTGTCCGGTCCTCTGGTAGTCTCTATGGGGGTGCCACAGGGCTCAATTCTCGGGCCGACTCTTTTCTCTGTATATATCAATGATGTTGCTCTTGCTGGGCGATTCCCTGATCCACCTCTACGCAAACGACACCATTCTGTATACTTCTGGCCCTTCCTTGGACACTGTGCTATCTAACCTCCAATGCCATACAACACTCCTTCCGTGGCCTCCAACAATGCTTTTCAACCGTTCGCTGCCTGCACCCGCACGCCCGACTAGCATCACCACCCTGGATGGTTCCAACCTAGAATATGTGGACATCTATAAGTATCTAGGTGTCTGGCTAGACTGTAAATTCTCCTTCCAGACTCATATCAAACATCTCCAATCTGAAATCAAATCTAGTCGGCTTTCTATATCGCAACAAAGCCTCCTTCACTCACGCCGCCAAACTTACCCTAGTAAAACTGACTATCCTACCGATCCTCAACTTCGGCGATGTCATCTACAAAATAGCTTCCAATACTCTACTCAGCAAACTAGATGCAGTTTATCACAGTGCCATCCGTTTTGTTACTAAAGCACCTTATACCACCCACCACTGCGACCTGTATGCTCTAGTCGGCTGGCCCTCACTACATATTCGTCGCCAGACCCACTGGCTCCAGGTCATCTACAAGTCCATGCTAGGTAAAGCTCCGCCTTATCTCAGTTCACTGGTCACGATGGCAACACTCACCCGTAGCACGCGCTCCAGCAGGTGTAGCTCACTGATCATCCCTAAAGCCAACACCTCATTTGGCCGCCTTTCCTTCCAGTTCTCTGCTGCCTGTGACTGGAACGTAACTGCAAAAATCGCTGAAGTTGGAGACTTTTATCTCCCTCACCAACTTTAAACATCTGCTATTAGAGCAACTAACCGATCGCTGCAGCTGTACATAGTCTATCGGTAAATAGCCCACCCAATTTACCAACCTCATCCCCATACGGATTTTATTTATTTACTTTTCTGCTCTTTTGCACACCAGTATCTCTACCTTCACATGACCATCTGATCATTTATCACTCCAGTGTTATTCTGCTAAATTGTAATTATTCGCCTACCTCCTCATGCCTTTTGCACACAATGTATATAGACTCTTTTTTTTCTACTGTGTTATTGACTTGTTTATTGTTTACTCCATGTGTAACTCTGTGTTGTTGTCTGTTCACACTGCTATGCTTTATCTTGGCCAGGTCACAGTTGTAAATGAGAACTTGTTCTCAACTAGCCTACCTGGTTAAATAAAGGTGAAAAAAGGCAGAATCTGAAATGGCAGCCTATTCCCTAAACCCCGAGTCGGTATTCCCTTCGACCTCGCCCAACAATTGGGGAAAACAAACATTCTTTCCCGTTGACCCCCATTGTAAAAGAGCCAACTTCGGCTTAGATTTTTTGTTATACAGAAATAACAAGAAATGCTGAAAAGCTGCTGTGCTGGTCAATGTAACCAGGTAAGAAATCCCATGAGAAGAGCCCTGTGGTTTCAGGTTTTCGATGTGGAAGACTGGAGACTCGGGGTCCAAGTAGGGAAAACATTTAATCACAGGTAAGACATTTGTTCAGTGTAGTCTGTTTGCTAGTTGAGTTCCACTCACTACTTGTAGCTTTATAGTCCGTTTGTTTGCGTTGTTGTTCTTGGCTAGCGTGGCTAACGTTAGCGCCGTCACGAAATGGGGCATTAGGGAAGCCCTACAATATTACGTTTTTCTAAGGAGTGAGAACGCTTGGGAGCAGGCAATGCTGAAAAGTAATCTTTAGACATGTATTTTTCTTAAATGTCGTTTTTTAATTGACTAAAACAAGCAGACAAAAAGAAAATTGCATTTGAAAAAGGTCAGTTTTTGCTGTTATCCAATTGGGTAACCACGGGTTGTTTCACTCACAGGCGGGCTGGGCCGCAACGTTCTATTTAATACCGACTGGGACTATACAGTGTACTATTTTTGAACAGGGTTCACATAGGGCTCTGGTCAAAAGTAATGCTCTACAGATGTAGGATCTTCATTTGAGCCAGTTTGCTATAGCTGGACAAAAATCCTGTCGCGTTGTGAATTATTATGTGGATTATAATTAACTGACATTTTTGGGGGGGTTAATACATTATTTGTAAGGGAAAATCAAATATGAAATCAAGGTGAATTTACAAACTTCAGAAGTCCTTTTAAACCTTAAATACAGTTTTACATTTCCTCTATTGCAGGAAAGTTCTCTTGCAAAAGTGTGATCAATGTAAGATCCTACATTCATAGATCCTACTGGTGTTCAACCTTCCCAAGTTCTCTCACGTCACCCCGCTCCTCCGCTCTCTCCACTGGCTTCCAGTTGAAGCTCGCATCCGCTACAAGACCATGGTGCTTGCCTACGGAGCTGTGAGGGGAACGGCACCTCAGTACCTCCAGGCTCTGATCAGGCCCTACACCCAAACAAGGGCACTGCGTTCATCCACCTCTGGCCTGCTCGCCTCCCTACCACTGAGGAAGTACAGTTCCCGCTCAGCCCAGTCAAAACTGTTCGCTGCTCTGGCCCCCCAATGGTGGAACAAACTCCCTCACGACGCCAGGACAGCGGAGTCAATCACCACCTTCCGGAGACACCTGAAACCCCACCTCTTTAAGGAATACCTAGGATAGGATAAAGTAATCCTTCTCACCCCCCTTAAAAGACCTAGATGCACTATTGTAAAGTGGCTGTTCCACTGGATGTCATAAGGTGAAAGCATCAATTTGTAAGTCGCTCTGGATAAGAGCGTCTGCTAAATGACTTAAATGTAAATGTAAATGTAAATGTATGAAGGGAATAGGGTGCAATTTCAGACACAACCAAAGCCTGCGTGCTTTTTATATTAGACATAGTTTTGATGGGCAAAGTGTCAGTTCAGCAACTCTGCAAAACCAGAGTTAGAGTCCAAGTCCAGACACAGATTGGCTGTAAGCTTGGGTGTGGGGTATGGTCCAAGCCTACGTGGGTCTGGGTGTTTGGGGGACTAGGAGTCAGTAGCAGCAGGGCTATTGTTATGGCTACATTGTATCTGTGCATTGAACAGGAAAACACAGGACCCAAATAAATCATTCAAATGTAGGGATCATACAGGTTCCACATCTGGCTCCTCAGGCTTCCTCTAACACAATGCCAAGCATATGAGACATAAGACCCGAATAAGGATGAAGGCAACTGGCTCAGGTTATCCATGAATCATACAGCCCAGGTGTGGGCAACTTTAATGTGGTAGGGGCCACAAAAAAACTGAACGCATAATGAGGGGCCACAGTTGTGAGCAAAACCTTTTAGCATCCCCTCTCCTCCTGAGAGAACAGAGCCATTTTTTAAGTTTTAAAGTTATTTTTTGCACATTTTGACATGGGGCGTAGAGATAATTTTGTAGTTTTAAAGCCCGTTTGCTGCAATTCTACACATTTTGCCATGGGGTGGAGAGAATTTACAATTTTATAACTAATTTCATGCAATTCTACTCATTTTTTGTGCTGTTTTACAGATCATTTCCAAACATTCTACACATTTTTTCATAGGATGGAGAGAAATGTTAGCAGTTTTTGATATGATATCTGAGTGAGACCGACTAACAAAATCAATGGGGGCCCCCGGCAGCTAATTTAACCAAGATTAATACGTTTAGATAGCTGGTCGCTAGACTCATTTACCAATCGGGAAAAAATAGCTGACATGGGCTAATTGAGTAACTATCAGTGACTGACAACAAGAGAAAAACTGGTGATGCACAACCAAATTTCTAAATTGCACCTTGTGTATTTGTCACGTATCCCTCTGGAACTTTCATTACAAACACCTGGCCCCTATTCCCAGTGATTAGTAATTGTATAAGTGTGTCCTTGGTTTAACATTGTCCTGTCGATTATTGTTACTATGTCCGTTGGTGCGTGTGAGTACCTGCGCTGTGTGTTTTGGCTTTCGTGCCATTATGGATTGCGCAGATGATTACGGGTCTCGTCTCATGTGTTAATCATTGTGCGAGTGTGTTATTTATTTGAGGTACTCCTCGCTCTTTTGTTTGGGTTTCAACCCTGTGTTTTTGTATAGTGTTTGTTTGGTCCCTGTGCCTTTACAGGGCACTCCGTAATTTGGTTACAATAAAAAACCCTACTACCCATTCCTGCGTCTGTCTCCCGAATCTCTTTATACCAACGTGACAGTATTCTACTATTCTAACTTGTAACAGTAAGTTGAGACCCCGACTGAGTTTTTTTAGTTGTAGAAATTTACCAGAGGGCCTTCAAAAGTTGCCAATTCCTGATATAGCCTAACATATGAATTATTATGTTATGTTTGTTATCAAAACTGCCAAATTGTGAGGGATAATTTATATTAAAAGTTGCACTAGCCTACTTCTGCAAATGTAGATAAATACACTGGTTATGATGTCGTGTAAATGCCTGCAGAAAACCTCAATGGAAGTCCACTGAAAGCAAGTGAAATATATTCAGCTAGGTCTTCAATCTAATCCAGTCAGTCTCCCAAAGAAGACTTACTCAACAGTAATCATTTCAAATGTATGTTGAAGATGTAGGCTACTAACAATGTTTTGAAAATAAATCTGTAATATTTTTATTGAACAGTCCCTAAACTCCCATCCCTGGCTGTGAGATATTTGTCCACACAGTGACCGCAGTGCTGTGGGGTTATGGAATAACAAGGTGCTCCATGCATTATTAATGGAAGCTCGACCATGAATCTGTTTAGAATAATATCAGCCATTTCCCTCCGCCTCATTACTGTGTGTTTTTAAGCATGTGTTTGGTCGCCATGGACACCCCACTCTACAACATTCTCCCCCCCACCTCCCTCCAACCACCCTCTCCTATTGAGATTCAGATCATGAACAGCACTTGCTGTTTTTAATTTTCATTTCATCATAAGCGCTTTTAGACTGTTGCCAGAGCTTATTTGCAGTTTTTCTGCAGACCTCTTCACTACTGCCTTCTGACAGGACAGATGCTGCAATTAATCACGCCGGGCAGAGAAATGGGCATCGTTGCTCCACACAGAGATGAAGAGCCACTCACTACACACTACAGCATCAGCAGCCAGCCCTCAAAACCCAAATTACAAATGCCTTTTCAAACTAACTAATTGAATACAAAGCCACATTTAGAAAATTATATCAATCGGTGGTATAAAATATGCATTAGTTTTATTTCACAATTTTTTTTCCAGGTCCAGATTTATTTCACAATTGGTTTATGATAAACGTCACTCCCCCCTACGTAGTCTAATGGCTTTTCTGCTCATTGTGGATATATGATAATTATTGTTTGCCAGTCTTCCCTCCCCCACTCATTCACCATGTTGATGTAAGCCCTGATGATTGGGTGCGGCAGGGTATCCTAGTGGTTAGAGCGTTGGACTAGTAACCGGAAGGTTGCAAGTTCAAATCCCCGAGCTAACAAGGTACAAATCTGTCGTTCTGCCCCTGAACAGGCAGTTAACCCACTGTTCCTAGGCAGTCATTGACAATAAGAATTTGTTCTTAACTGACTTGCCTAGTTAAATAAGATAGCCTATCATTTTTTAAATTTTAAAATTTTATCTTAGAAATGAAGTAGTTAATATGTGGTGGTACGAAACGGTTAGTTCCTGGTGAAGAAGGAGTCAGAATCCAAAACATTTGTCAGTGAGAATGAGGACTGTTATTGAGACAAGCACCAGTTACATGCTGACTCTTTCCAGTCTCAACACTGTTTGTTTGACACAGTTACAATGGTTGGTACTCCATGTTGAAATCACAGAGAAACATCTACAAACTATAATAATGGCAACAGGAGAAGTAGGTTTTATATCCCTGCATCGTTATTATTATTATTATTATTAAACGTCTTATTTACTCCATATAAAGCATACAAATCACTTTTTTTTTTAAATGATCTTGAAATAATTCTATACATAAATATTGTTTTTCTTTTCACATTTTTCAAAAATAAGGAGACTTCATACAAAATTATGGCTAATATCATGGCTTATAGTATAATAGAGTATAATATCATGGCTAATTATACTATTATGGCTAATAGTATAATAGATGGAATGTCTCTGGTTGTGTTTTCATTTAAACTCAAATGTTAAATTAAATGTCCTATTAAGAGCTCAAAAACAAGTAGAATATTCATACTAAAATGCATTTATTCTATGGACAGTTTTAAGAAAGCAGTTGGATTTTTATCTAAGCAAAATACAAACAAATGAATTGTTGCTATTATAACTCATAAAAAAAGTATAAAAGAGCAGAAATGCACTACGTGATATAGCAATCAGGTCATTTTACCAATGTTTTAATTACAGCCTCACATATTAAAACTTTACAACAGGTGATATGAAAAATGTACAACGCTTCTCTTTTCATCATGGATATATCACTTAATCTGGCAAGAAAATACCCTCATTGCCTTTTCAATTGGCTCTGACAGTGCAACAAAGTGTCTGCTACTTCTTCTGTTTACTTTTGATAAGTTTTGTAGTATCAAGGAGTACGTAGTGTAAAAATACATCAATCAATCATGAAACCATCAACCTTGATCGTGGAATTATTCATTTACCATAAAATATCCCCTTTATCACACCAAATAAAAACATAATTTAATTCTTAAACATTTGAGGTAAAAACAAATACATAAAAGGAGGATTTTTTGGAGTGCCAGTTTTACACACACTTTTTGAACAAATGGGTATTTTAGTGGAAAGAGGAGGTCCCCAACTCTACAAAACACTTACAGCAGGTTACATTTACAGTTTGATGACATAGGATGACATAAATGATCTTATGGCAGTTTATGTCTCTGTCTGTCCATTCCTCCATTCCTCCATCCAGCAACCCCCACAATCCCCCATCCCCAAGACATTTTTCAGTTCCCTTTTTCCTTAAGATATTGTCTCTTGCCTTCATGCCATAGGATGAATGCACTCAGATATCACATTGGCCTGAAATGCATGATGGTTTAATGGAGAGTTTCCTTTAGACAATTTGTTAAACAGTTACATCTGCAGGAATGTAGGGCAAGAGAAAAATGGGGAAAAAGGTAGAAAGTCTCATAATATACTGGCCAGTGTGGAAACAAGTTTAATGTGTGGGTTACTGGTCTCCAGTATTGTACCTGTAAGTCATTCAGTTCAGGTGTTCTTCTCTGGGAGAGGTTAGAGCTGCAAAACAAAATGCCTGTTGAAATCCATTCATTGTGTCCAGTAGTTGGGCTGAAATGACAACTTTGACCTCATAAATAAAGCTTTATCATTAAATAAAAACAGGGCATTCCTTCCCCTGTGTGAGTCAGGTACACCAGTCCTTTCACAAATGTGCCCAAAGTCAGTTTTGAATTGACAATTGAGCGGAGACAAACAAACAAACAATAAACAATCAATGGGCATTTGCCTACCGACTTATCCTCATAGCGCAGCCTATTTTATAGACAAAATCCAGCTAAGTTATCTGCCCCTTTACATGTCTACGTAGGTATTCATATCCGTCTATAACAATGGACAAGTTCTTTGTAAAACATTCTAATTCTTACACACTTCTTAAGTGTAACTTAGAAAAGCAACGTGGAAATTATGCTTTTATTTCTATTCCTCTTCTTTGAGATAAGATAGATATCTTCCATTCATTTGGCTCAGTAGATGGAGACCTGGGACAGAACCTGGGCGTGGGCCTGGATCTGGGAGGGGTGTGGCTGCTGGGGGCGGGTTGGGGACTGCCCATGGAGGCGGAGCCCCCCACAGATTGAGGTGTGCTGGGTGAGTGTTGTGGTGGGGAACACTGGGACTGGTGCTGTTGCTGCTGTTGTTGGAGATGCTGCTGCATCTGCTGCTGGTGAAGCTGCTGCATCTGCATCTGGTGGAGTTGCAGTTGCTGTTGCTGCATATCATGCCTCTGCTGCTGCTGCTGCTGCTGTTGTTGTTGTTGTTGTTGTTGCTGTGCTGTATGTTGTGTTGCTGCAGCTGCTGCTGGAGGTGGTGCTGGAAATGCTGATGCTGCATCTGCTGCTGGATCTGCTGGTGGTGCATCTGCTGCTGCTGCATCTGGTGGTGCTGCAGATGTTGCTGCATCTGCTGCTGCTGTGTTTGCTGCTGCTGCAGCTGCTGCATGTGCCCCCCCACGCCACCCTGCATGGGCGGGCTCATCTGGGACACCGTGGGCTGGGCCCCGGCCACCATGGCCCCTCCTCCACCACCTCCACCCATCTGGTTCAGCAGCTGGGATGGCACACCGTTGGTCATGTTCTGGTGCTGCACCGTCACCGAGGTCACGATCTGGTTGCCCCCCAGCCTCATCTGCAGCGGCTTGGGGGCGATGGCCCGTGGCATGCCGTTCTGGAGAGCCTGGGCCATGGAGGACATAGAGGACATGGACGGGTGCTGGGAGAGTGGGGAAGGCAGCATCAGACCTGGGGACAGGCTGGTGGAGGCCAGGGTCTGCTGGACTGAACGGATGGTCTGAGCCTCTGCTGATTCCTGGGCAGCCTGGAAGTGAAACAACAGCATGTTAGATACAGACTAGGAATGGACACTAGACTTACTCACAAAATAAATGTTTATTTCGACAATAGCCTGAGGTAACAACGTAAAGCTATAAATCCTCTAACTTTCTAAGATTGCAATCTTGAAAAGATTCAGGATCTGCATGCAGCCCGTGAATATCTAAGTTTACTACTTGTCACAATGAAATTCAAATCAAATCAATGTTTCTTTTGCGCAGGATACTGCTGATATAAACGGTACAGTGAAATGCAGCGCTCCTCAACAATGCAGTACAAATATCAATATCAATTATCATCAAGTCAAATCAAAAATATAACAAGTCAGAAATAAAAACTAGGGGTCTTAGGCTTCTTCCCAGCAGTTCACACTTCTGTTGGGTGAAAAGTAAAAGAAAGCAGTGTCTCACCTTTGAAACCAGGCTGGCGCGGTAGGCAGCGAGGGCTTTTAAATATTCCTTTTTAGCAGCCTCTGTTTTGCTTTTATAGCCCTGTTATGACAAGACGGACAGGTGTGAATGACAGGTGACAAACAAAGGATCACTCTGTAAAGAGATACAACATCTAAATGCAGGCATAGGCAGCACAATATATCTGACTAAACAGCCTTCTACTTTTGATGTCTATATTCATCGATTTATTTCTGTAGCTCTCCACATATTGATTGGGAAAATAGCGGGCAGGAGAAATTATACAATCTGACTTCATGCATCCCCTTAGAGCAATTACTGCTAATTACTGATCATCATGCATTTGCTTCTCAATCAGATATAAAAGTCAAGGGCCAGTATTCACAAAGCATCTCAGAGTAGAAGTGCTCATTCAGGATCTCCCCTGTCCTGTTCATATATAATCGTATTCAGTATGATCTAAAAGGCTAAACCGATTCTATATCAACACTCCTAGTCTGAGATGCTAGGGCTGTGTTTACACAGGCATCCCAATTCAGATTTTTTTTCTTTTCCAATAATTGGTCTTTTGATTCATCACAGATCTTTTCACATCAGATCTTTTTCAGAACTGAAGATCAGAATTTATCTGAAAAAAAAGATCAGAATTGGGCTGCCTGTGTAAACACAGCCTTTGTGAATGCAGACCCAGTGGTGTAAATGTCATAGTGTAGGATTGCTCTGACAGATAATGATGGATTACCTGCTTCTGTTCCTCTCCCAAGCCATCCCACATGGAGGCCACTATCTTGGAAACCTCTCCGAAGGTGGCGTTGGGGTTTTGACCCTTAATGGCGGCCTGTGTGTCTCTGAAGAACAGGGCGTAGGCTGAAACTGGCTTCTGGGGCTCGTTGGGGTCCTTCTTCTTCTTCTTCTTGGGGGTCTTGGGCTTCTTCCCAGCATCTGGCGCTGGGCGCTTTTCTCCTGCCATTACCTGTTACAAGAAGAGTGATCTGGTTTAGACAGATGAATGTAATTCAATGGTGACTTGTTGTAGTGCCAGAGGAATGTGCATGTGACACTTTACTAACACAACCACCTTCAACAAATGCATATGAATATCAAGCAGTCACTGTGCTATTCAATCAGGTCTATTTCACACTAAAGTGAGCACAGTTTTAGTGCAGCCTTCTTCAAAATGTGTTTTTATTTAAGGCCCTTTCATAGAGTTGTCCTCACTCACCCTATTGTCCTGGTCTTGGTCGTCCTCGTTGATAGAGCTGGAGGGTGAGGGCGTGGCCGACTTGCTGGCTGGTGGTGAGGGCGAAGTATGGGGGATTTTGGGTCCTGTCATGTTCAAGCCTAGCTGGGCACTGAGCTGGGACTGGTTGATGGTGGTCAGCTGGTTCCGGGACATCATACCATGGGGGTTGTTCATGCTGATGATGGATCTCATGACCATGGCGGGGTTAGGGGGGTATTGGCGGAGGTGGCCCTGCATGTTCTGAATCAGAGGAGAAAGAGAGGGAAAAGTCAGTAAATATGACAGCATCTTGTAAGAGACTGTACTGTATTTGTAGCCTGGTCCCAGATATGTTTGTGCTATATAGCTATTTGTTTGGCATGACAACCAAATAGGAGTTGGCTATACAGCACAAACATATATTGGACCAGAGCATAACAGAACAAAAATCTGGTCATCACATTCTTCCAGACTGCCACATGGCCAGAATGCATCACATAACATAACACATGGCCCTGGGTCTTTAACTTCTCCCATTATCAACTATGATGAATTATCTTGAAACCTGAGTAGCCAGTTTGATCTGCCATTAATAAATAGCTTCACAGCTCAATTGATACAGTTCACAACACTCTATTGTATGGAAATCTGTGGCACAGCTTTGACTGCTCAGACCTTGGTGTATAATGGACTGAGTTAGTACCCTTGAGATGGTTAGGCTACATAACCTCAAATGCCAGGACAAAAAATAAAGATTGTGCAAGTCACGATTTGTATGCACAATGACTACCTCGAAAATATATTTTGGATTTAATGCCCATACAACAAATAAAAATGTTATACATTTCTGTGAAATCTGACATTTTGAAGGTAATAAATTTGCCCTAGCTGGCAGATGGGGGCCCAAATGATACCTTCTCCATTATGTTTAAAGATTAAATGCTATCTGCTGGCAGGTTTCATAGATCATACTTTAACTGCCAAAGAGTGAAAATATATTTATATATAATCAACTCTATAATTCAACTGTCTGAAGGGATACGATTGGCGTGTCATGGGCATTTTTCTTCCTCTTTATACAATGCTGAGTATATGATAACATCAATACCATCTTCATATTTTCTAATATATCTTCCAGATAAAACATTATGCTTTTCAAAATCTCTTTGTGTAAAGGGAGAGGTAGATGTTTGCATTGAGAATTCCACTGAGGATGAAATTACATGGCCTGTCATTCTCTCAGAGGGGAGAATGATCAGGGATGCAGCGGAGCTGACAGGGAATAGTGAAAAATAACCAAACACAACAAAAATGTGATTTGTTTAGGAGGTGTGTTTGTGTGGTGTGTGTGTTCGTGTGTTCTCCCTGAGTAACATCCATCTGGTATTCAGCAGCAGCACAAACTCCATCTCTCCCAACATCAACACATCATATACCCACACACCTTGCTTTATTGAGAGAACCTTACGAACCCTGTCTTCAAAACAATATTCAAACACCTTCTCAGAACAGAAACATATTGAATTTACAATAAATTGGTCTCCCATCTTTCTCATGTGCCATGTCTACTACCTATCATAAATCAGTCTACAAGGCAGATATGTATTCAATATTTACATAGAAATACTCCACCAGAGACGGAATAGAATACAATTTAATGATGCAAACATGCAAACCATTCAATTCACTCTTTGAATAAATAGTGAAATAAAACATGCCAACCATTCAATTCTCTCTTTGAATAAATAGTGAAATAAAACGTGCCAACCATTCAATTCTCTCTTTGAATAAATAGTGAAATAAAACGTGCCAACCATTCAATTCTCTCTTTGAATAAATAGTGAAATAAAACATGCCAACCATTCAATTCTCTCTTTGAATAAATAGTGAAATAAAACATGCCAACCATTCAATTCACTCTTTGAATAAATAGTGAAATAAAACATGCCAACCATTCAATTCGCTCTTTGAATAAATAGTGAAATAAAACATGCCAACCATTCAATTCGCTCTTTGAATAAATGATGAAATAAACTCGAGCAATGGGATAACGATGTAATGTTGATTTACATATCTTCATTTTTCAAATGTTCCACTTGATGTGTAAGTCTCATTGTCACCTCCAGTAGTGAGCTACAGTAAGTTAGTGCTCTGAGTGACTCTCTGCTCATTGAGAGCATTACAGATGAAACACACTGAGCTCTTTAGCCATGACCATCTGTGTAACAACATTTCAACACAATATCACAATGATGCAATATCACTTAGAGCAATGACACATCATGCCATTTGTGTCAAATGTTGAGTTTTCTTCATAACAGCTACGGCCCTGCCCTATTCAAAGATCGTTTGCCTTTCAAAATGTATCTTGTGTTTGCTGGCTTTGGTGATAGTTGGCATTTTTGTAAATGGGTTTGTGGTGAAATAGCTTACACTAGTGTTACAATAATATCACCAAACCAAGATTGCTATACAGACTATAGTGGTATAATATTATAAACTTGACTGCTGGCTATAAATACATCTACGGCTCTTTAAGGCTCACAACTACTTACCTAAAAGAGTGAGTGATTCATGTAATCTATATGAAAAATATATACATTTGCTATGCAACTACAGTGTAAAAAAAAGTACCATGTATATAAAATGTGTGTAACATATATGCTGTATGTAACAAAAAAGCTGTACAAACAAAGTTTGAAGAGGAGTGAGTGATTATAGAGTAGGTGAACATACCCTAGCTTAGGCCTAATGTTAACACATCTATGTTAACCATACTATCAAAACACCCCTGGATAATACTAGTCCCTGAGAAAGGGCTACAGTGGTTGTGAATGTATTGTGTGAATCTGCAACAAGTCTGTTAATTTATGTCCTTCTGTCCTCTCAGTTGCATTTTAATTAGAATATTGGATACGTCCCAAATGGCACCCTATTCTTTATATAGTGCACTACTTTTAACCAGGGCCCATAGTGCACTATGTTGGGAATAGGGTGCCTTTGGGACGCAGATATTGTCTGCAGTCACAGCAGACATCTAAGAAGACAGCTTGATAGTCATCATAAATCTGTAAATAAGTCCTTATCTTGAATGCACAGTGGCCAGATGTGACAAGTGGGGCAGCAAGTAGCCTAGTGGTTAAGAGCGTTGGACCTGTAACCGGACGGTTGCTAGATCGAATCCCCGAGCTGACAAGGTAAAAATCTGTCATTCTGCCCCTGAACAAGGCAGTGAACCCACTGTTCCTAGGCCGTCATTGTAAATAAGAATGTGTTCTTAACTGACTAAATAAAAGTCAAATTAAAAAAAACATCCCTATCAGGCTCCATCCAGCTTGTGTGTTTGTATACATGGCCATGTGTATCAAACACAAGTAAACCTAGAGTCTATGCAATCTACTCTCCAATCAATATGGCTTTGTGAAGGAAATCTTGAGATGGAGACTCTCAACATCTATGCCTTTTAAAAAACCTCAAGCTCAAGGAGCCAGCACGTCATGTGTACCTGTCAAGCTGTCACAAGCATATTGGCTTGTTTGATAGAAGGCTGTTGGCTTTGACTACACATCCTATCCTCTCCCCTGCACCAAAGCATCCCAACAACTATGTATAAGATGCAATAAAAAACCCAACAATAGCCGAGACCCTTCCACAACACACTGGCTAATAAACACAGCAGCTGGACTGAAAATGCAACATTACTCATTCAGAAGTACCAGAGATAAAATCTCAATAGCAGTGATGTCAATGAAAAGAGCCTTGCGTCTGTTCTTGAAGATATTGGAATCAGAATTTGAGGAGGTGGGGAATTTAACAGGCTGAAAAGAATGTTAACAAGTTAAATTTCCATTCAATCATTGACAGAGGCTCTTGGAAATGTTCCATTGCAGAAGAGGGGTAAAATCATCTATATGGTAATTATAAGGATGAGTCCCCCAGTAACTTTCGCCAGCATGAAAGGTCAGTCCTATTAAAGATAGTTTATCAGTCCTCTGCACATAGTCCTTTACTGCATGTGCTTTTAAACGGGTACATCTTATTTTCTTACTCCTCCCTTTTCGGCTCCCTGGCCGCAGAACCTTGGTGCTTAAGCCAAATGAGAAAAATGGAATTTAGAATGCTGGTAAAGGCTATAATAGCATGAAGATAAATTGTTTTTCGACTCCTCTCTCCCCTGTCTCTGGCTTTAACAAACCTCACAGTATACTGCTGTGCATATACACAGTCACAGTCCATCCACTGACTAACCCCTCTCCATCCAACCCCCCAACCCAAAAACAAAATCTTCCCTTCCACGCTCCCATTTAACCTGACCTTGAAGGACTACACATCCCCTTCCCCTTCTCCCGCTCCCCCATAAATGCCCTCCCCCAAAACCCTTCCTTCCCCATTTCTCCCGGTGCACTGTGGGTATTTAAAACTTGTTCAACATGATATCATTTCATTTCAAGTGCTGGCTGCCTAAGAAAACTAAATTACAGAATCAATCATACAGAAGGTCAGGTTGAGTATTGCATGCCTGCATGAATATCTTTCATTTCTGACTGACCCAATATGTCACAGCATCTGTCTGGCTGAAAGTAAAAAGAGAAAAGAAACAGGACGAAGAAAACAATGAGAAAAAAATCCACTCTCTGAAATGGATGTACAACTGATGTCAGTGCTACTCAGCTTGGAAGGAAGATAAGAGAGTGTAAAAAAAACAACTGTTTCTGCAACACTGGTCATATTTTCCATTTTATTCAAGACAGTGGTTTGTGACAGGTCAGAATCTAGGGGATTAGATTCATAGACTATCTGTACACTATCAGGGAGTAATTAACATACTGTACATACAGTCAGCTACAAATCCCCAGGTCAGACCAAATTGCATGGCATTACTGGGTGTTGGCTATAGAGAAAAACAACTGTCAATGAATGTACTAGTCTAGCTGGCTAAATGTTTGTGTGTACTAAGTCATTAGGGTGAACGTAGCGCAAATGATGCAGATTAGATTCCCACTGACTAGACTTGGCAAATAGTCCGTATCTATTCATGTAAATACAATAAACATGCATCTGCATCAATTTTGGGCAACAAACTAAGAAAGATACATTTGACTCCATATTCATTTCTATTCAAACGGGATATTTGGGCTATTTCTAACCCAATTATGAAGATGTGACTCGTAGAAGGGACCATTTTATAGACCGCCATATCCACCCATACTTTCTTACAAGGGAGGAAACATGGTTAAAGTCTAACTCTGTGCAAGGATACTGTAGAGAAGACAGAGATATTTTCAGAATTAGCATTTACATTTACATTTACATTTAAGTCATTTAGCAGACGCTCTTATCCAGAGCGACTTACAAATTGGTGCGTTCACCTTAAGACATCCAGTGGAACAGCCACTTTACAATAGTGCATCTAAATCTTTTAAGGGGGGTGAGAAGGATTACTTTATCCTATCCTAGGTATTCCTGAAAGAGGTGGGGTTTCAGGTGTCTCCGGAAGGTGGTGATTGACTCCGCTGTCCTGGCGTCGTGAGGGAGTTTGTTCCACCATTGGGGGGCCAGAGCAGCGAACAGTTTTGACTGGGCTGCGCGGGAACTGTACTTCCTCAGTGGTAGGGAGGCGAGCAGGCCAGAGGTGGATGAACGCAGTGCCCTTGTTTGGGTGTAGGGCCTGATCAGAGCCTGGAGGTACTGAGGTGCCGTTCCCCTCACAGCTCCGTAGGCAAGCACCATGGTCTTGTAGCGGATGCGAGCTTCAACTGGAAGCCAGTGGAGAGAGCGGAGGAGCGGGGTGATGTGAGAGAACTTGGGAAGGTTGAACACCAGACGGGCTGCGGCGTTCTGGATGAGTTGTAGGGGTTTAATGGCACAGGCAGGGAGCCCAGCCAACAGCGAGTTGCAGTAATCCAGACGGGAGATGACAAGTGCCTGGATTAGGACCTGCGCTGCTTCCTGTGTGAGGCAGGGTCGTACTCTGCGGATGTTGTAGAGCATGAACCTACAAGAACGGGCCACCGCCTTGATGTTAGTTGAGAACGACAGGGTGTTGTCCAGGATCACGCCAAGGTTCTTAGCGCTCTGGGAGGAGGACACAATGGAGTTGTCAACCGTGATGGCGAGATCATGGAACGGGCAGTCCTTCCCCGGGAGGAAGAGCAGCTCCGTCTTGCCGAGGTTCAGCTTGAGGTGGTGATCCGTCATCCACACTGATATGTCTGCCAGACATGCAGAGATGCGATTCGCCACCTGGTCATCAGAAGGGGGAAAGGAGAAGATTAATTGTGTGTCGTCTGCATAGCAATGATAGGAGAGACCATGTGAGGTTATGACAGAGCCAAGTGACTTGGTGTATAGCGAGAATAGGAGAGGGCCTAGAACAGAGCCCTGGGGGACGCCAGTGGTGAGAGCGCGTGGTGAGGAGAGAGATTCTCGCCACGCCACCTGGTAGGAGCGACCTGTCAGGTAGGACGCAATCCAAGTGTGGGCCGCGCCGGAGATGCCCAACTCGGAGAGGGTGGAGAGGAGGATCTGATGGTTCACAGTATCGAAGGCAGCCGATAGGTCTAGAAGGATGAGAGCAGAGGAGAGAGAGTTAGCTTTAGCAGTGCGGAGGGCCTCCGTGATACAGAGAAGAGCAGTGTCAGTTGAATGACTAGTCTTGAAACCTGACTGATTTGGATCAAGAAGGTCATTCTGAGAGAGATAGCGGGAGAGCTGGCCAAGGACGGCACGTTCAAGAGTTTTGGAGAGAAAAGAAAGAAGGGATACTGGTCTGTAGTTGTTGACATCGGAGGGATCGAGTGTAGGTTTTTTCAGAAGGGGTGCAACTCTCGCTCTCTTGAAGACAGAAGGGACGTAGCCAGCGGTCAGGGATGAGTTGATGAGCGAGGTGAGGTAAGGGAGAAGGTCTCCGGAAATGGTCTGGAGAAGAGAGGAGGGAATAGGGTCAAGCGGGCAGGTTGTTGGGCGGCCGGCCGTCACAAGACGCGAGATTTCATCTGGAGAAAGAGGTCAGAGCACAGGGTAGGGCAGTGTGAGCAGAACCAGCGGTGTCGTTTGACTTAGCAAACGAGGATCGGATGTCGTCGACCTTCTTTTCAAAATGGTTGACGAAGTCATCTGCAGAGAGGGAGGAGGGGAGGAGGATTCAGGAGGGAGGAGAAGGTGGCAAAGAGCTTCCTAGGGTTAGAGGCAGATGCTTGGACTTTAGAGTGGTAGAAAGTGGCTTTAGCAGCAGAGACAGAAGAGGAAAATGTAGAGAGGAGGGAGTGAAAGGATGCCAGGTCCGCAGGGAGGCGAGTTTTCCTCCATTTCCGCTCGGCTGCCCGGAGCCCTGTTCTGTGAGCTCGCAATGAGTCGTCGAGCCACGGAGCAGGAGGGGAGGACCGAGCCGGCCTGGAGGATAGGGGACATAGAGAATCAAGGGATGCAGAAAGGGAGGAGAGGAGGGTTGAGGAGGCAGAATCAGGAGATAGGTTGGAGAAGGTTTGAGCAGAGGGAAGAGATGATAGGATGGAAGAGGAGAGAGTAGCGGGGGAGAGAGCGAAGATTGGGACGGCGCGATACCATCCGAGTAGGGGCAGTGTGGGCATCGCAGTGTGGGCATTAGCACCCAGGGGCCTGTGCAGTGCATCGTAGAGAGCCAAAGAGAGAGAGAGAGAACGAGAGAGAACGGGAGCTCTAAATAAATAGAGACTGGCAGTTCCACCTCCAATAGTATTTGGCACTATTGACAGAGACCAAATCACAAATCAGGAGGACACATGCTGCGAGACACAAATGACAGTCAGAAGCTTGTTAGGAGAGCAGATTAAATAAATAATGACTTGCTTTCTGCCAGCCCACAGACATGTATTTCTCTTTGTAGAACCATAGCATCTGTGGCCAATTTGCAAGACATACATGGAGCATTAGGGGAAAGGAATTAGTGGAACACTTGGCAGAGCAACTACATGGAGGGGCGATTTGAAAATGGTACAGGTACATTGTACACCCATTGTTTTTTTTTTGTCATGGTGGTGTAGCGAGAGGCTATCACAGTTATGAATTACCCAATGCCACAGAGCTAAGAGAACAGAAAACTATTTGGGGAATATGAAAACTGTGGGTGGTTGGGAAACGTACTTACTATGGTTTAATTGCATGGTTTATTTATATGTCCTTGCAAACGTTTCAAATAAGAGATACACAACAGTGTAGTGTACATAATGTTGTCCCCCAATGTCATTCCACTGACAAAATGAACCTAAAATGTAATAACACTTTTATAAACACTATATAGTTCATTAAAATAGTTACTTCCCTCAACCCTTTTCAAATCTCAAACCAAAGACAATGGCATAGATCAATGTAATTTCCCTGCGTTGTCTCTGTGTTCAGGACTTTTGGGGATCAATCCATATCCAGAATATAATGGAGTTCACGGTCGGTAAGCCTTTCTGCCTTTCTGTCTGTGGTACAATGTTTGCTGAGTGATAAAGGAGCAGAGCAGTGTGCAACAGTCTCCCAGTGACAATGCCACGAGGCAAAGGAGCAGAAACCGCACATTCTTTCCCTGTAGTTTTAATAGTCTCTCCTTACAATCAGAGACATGAGCCATGCAAATGGTGTTAAAGAGGAATAATGTTGGAGAATCAAATCTAATCCTCCACCAAGTCGTGAGAACAGTCAGGACTGTAATTGTGTCAAGGTTCCGTTTCTTCTCCAGATGTAAA
The DNA here is from genome assembly GCF_034236695.1 of Oncorhynchus nerka. Lineage (NCBI taxonomy): Eukaryota > Metazoa > Chordata > Actinopteri > Salmoniformes > Salmonidae > Oncorhynchus > Oncorhynchus nerka. The sequence continues at coordinate 81,924,888 of NC_088423.1, forward strand.
AAAGCTTAACTGACCATGAAATGAAAATTCTTTAGGCAAAAGTCTTCCGGGGCTCACTTATGCAGCACAGATATTTTAAAAGCTGCAATTATTTTACATGCCAGCAGCATGGAAGGGAGGAAAAAAGGCAATAAAATATTCTAGTGCCTGCCCATATCGGAATGTAAATACATATTCTGTAATTTCATACACTGTATGTGATTCACCATATGTGTCTGGTTTAAAAGTGGGGGGTCTGAAATACATTTTTACATGGATAATATGGCTAAAACTATCATGATATTTTTGTTCAATGTAATGATTGTTTTGCAGTTCACCCCCCAAAAAACACAGCATCAATATCATCTTTCTGCTTATAATGCTTTTTGCTTCCATATTTTCTTCCTATAATGATCCCATATTACTGTGATAGTGTCAGCGAGTGACATTTCCACGTTTCCTCCTCAATGCATTTCATCCTCAATGGCATTTAAGAAAGCTTTTTCTATCAAAATGTTTTAAATCTATAACATAGAACTCTATCAACATACAGAAAGTGATTACTGGGTTCCGGAACTATTCCACATTCTCTCATCCACATCAATGGACAGGAAGGCTAAGCTGGAGATCCATTCATTGACTCCCTTTCTAAGTACTCACACCGAAGGTTAATTCTAGTAGCATCGTGATATTTAACCAAATACAAAACCTGGGATTCTGAACTCTGAAACAAAGCTCTGTCTGTCAGTTGACTGAGTGCATTCAGGCTCTGAACATAACAACATGTAGATAAAGGCATGGAAACACATCATGTGACAGTGTCCTGTCACAGGACAGGACAGAATGATGCATCAGCATCTACAGAACAGGGTTTCTGGAACCAACATACATAATACTGTATTTAAAAAAAAAAAATCACCTTTATTTAACCAGGTAGGCTAGTTGAGAACACCTTTATTTAACCAGGTAGGCTAGTTGAGAACACCTTTATTTAACCAGGTAGGCTAGTTGAGAACACCTTTATTTAACCAGGTAGGCTAGTTGAGAACACCTTTATTTAACCAGGTAGGCTAGTTGAGAACACCTTTATTTAACCAGGTAGGCTAGTTGAGAACACCTTTATTTAACCAGGTAGGCTAGTTGAGAACACCTTTATTTAACCAGGTAGGCTAGTTGAGAACACCTTTATTTAACCAGGTAGGCTTAACCAGGTAGGCTAGTTGAGAACACCTTTATTTAACCAGGTAGGCTAGTTGAGAACACCTTTATTTAACCAGTTGAGAACACCTTTATTTAACCAGGTAGGCTAGTTGAGAACACCTTTATTTAACCAGGTAGGCTAGTTGAGAACACCTTTATTTAACCAGGTAGGCTAGTTGAGAACACCTTTATTTAACCAGGTAGGCTAGTTGAGAACACCTTTATTTAACCAGGTAGGCTAGTTGAGAACACCTTTATTTAACCAGGTAGGCTATTTAACCAGTTGAGAACACCTTTATTTAACCAGGTAGGCCAGTTGAGAACACCTTTATTTAACCAGGTAACACCTTTATTTAACCAGGTAGGCTAGTTGAGAACACCTTTATTTAACCAGGTAGGCTAGTTGAGAACACCTTTATTTAACCAGGTAGGCTAGTTGAGAACACCTTTATTTAACCAGGTAGGCTAGTTGAGAACACCTTTATTTAACCAGGTAGGCTAGTTGAGAACACCTTTATTTAACCAGGTAGGCTAGTTGAGAACACCTTTATTTAACCAGGTAGGCTAGTTGAGAACACCTTTATTTAACCAGGTAGGCTAGTTGAGAACACCTTTATTTAACCAGGTAGGCTAGTTGAGAACACCTTTATTTAACCAGGTAGGCTAGTTGAGAACACCTTTATTTAACCAGGTAGGCTAGTTGAGAACAAGTTCTCATTTGCAACTGCAACCTGGCCAAGATAAAGCATAGCAGTGTGAACAGACAACACAGAGTTACACATGGAGTAAACAATTAACAAGTCAATAACAGTAGAAAAAAAATGGGCAGTCTATATACAATGTGTGCAAAAGGCATGAGGTAGGCGAATAATACAATTTTGCAGATTAACACTGGAGTGATAAATGATCAGATGGTCATGTACAGGTAGAGATATTGGTGTGCAAAAGAGCAGAAAAGTAAATAAATAAAAAAACTGTATGGGGATGAGGTAGGTGAAAATGGGTGGGCTATTTACCAATAGACTATGTACAGCTGCAGCGATCGGTTAGCTGCTCGGATAGCTGATGTTTGAAGTTGGTGAGGGAGATAAAAGTCTCCAACTTCAGCGATTTTTGCAGTTCGTTCCAGTCACAGGCAGCAGAGTACTGGAACGAAAGGCGGCCAAATGAGGTGTTGACTTTAGGGATGATCAGTGAGATACACCTGCTGGAGCGCGTGCTACGGATGGGTGTTGCCATCGTGACCAGTGAACTGAGATAAGGCGGAGCTTTACCTAGCATGGACTTGTAGATGACCTGGAGCCAGTGGGTCTGGCGACGAATATGTAGCGAGGGCCAGCCGACTAGAGCATACAAGTCGCAGTGGTGGGTGGTATAAGGTGCTTTGGTGACAAAACGGATGGCACTGTGATAGACTGCATCCAGTTTGCTGAGTAGAGTGTTGGAAGCCATTTTGTAGATGACATCGCCGAAGTCGAGGATCGGTAGGATAGTCAGTTTTACTAGGGTAAGCTTGGCGGCGTGAGTGAAGGAGGCTTTGTTGCGGAATAGAAAGCCGACTCTTGATTTGATTTTCGATTGGAGATGTTTGATGTGAGTCTGGAAGGAGAGTTTGCAGTCTAGCCAGACACCTAGATACTTATAGATGTCCACATATTCAAGGTCGGAACCATCCAGGGTGGTGATGCTAGTCGGGCATGCGGGTGCAGGCAGCGATCGGTTGAAAAGCATGCATTGTGATACTATTCCATCCTCCAGCTTTATAAACGGGCCAGATGCTGTGCCAGATGCAGTAACAACTGGAGGTGTGCACTGAGTGCAGTGAAGGTTACTCTATGGCCTAATAAAGGGTAAGGGTATTCTCCAGGTAGTCAGATCATACTGTAATGGTCACATGGGCTCTCCTGACCTTTTTTATTTATATGTGTATCTGACAGCACCTTGATCCTGTACCCAAGTGTTGGTGCCTGGTACTCTATTTTCTCTGTGCATGAACAAATATGTCAAATTGACACCTTAAACCCACCCTAGCCCTATAATTATTGAAGAGGTGCATGTCCTAATAGCACGCTGTACTTGATGCCTATGCATGTGACCATAGTATCTATTAAATCCCTCTACCCTAATTGTTGGTCCAGTCTAGTACTCACCAATGGCAGGCCGTTGATGCTGGAGAGCCCCTCCTGGTCCATGAGGTTGCGTGAGATGGTGATGGAGGGCAGCTCCAGGCTCTGAGGGGGGAACTGGGGGTGAAGGGTCCCCTGTGCTGGAGCGGGTGCCCCGGGAAGGGGGAGTCCACATCCGATAGGCCCAGGCCAGACTCTGTCTCTGGAGGAGGGGTGATGGGAGGGATCTCAAACTCCTCGTCTCCCAGGCTGGGGGTGTGGAATGTCTAGAGAGCAGATAGGGAGAGGGAAGAACATGGTCATATCATTGGATTCATGTTTACGAATAAATACAGATCATGTGTACTGTATAGGAAACTAGTAGTGAAAGTTGGCTGAGCGGGAAAAGGAAGGAAAAGCACACACCCACATCAATGGATGAATTTATGATCAGTGTATGTGTACTGACGCTACAGGCCTAGATACTTTATAGAGACATTTAGCTAAAACTATCTGCAGATGTAGGATCTTCATTTGAGCCAGTTTGCTAAAGCAGGAAAATAATCCTGCAGCAACAGGACATGTGAATTATTATGTGGATTATAATTAATGGAAAAAATAGACAAATATGCACATCCAATTCATCAGGTGCAGGCCAGAGGAACGTATCAAAGAATGTCCACAACTCTGGTATGATCCCAATGATCATGTTACAGATGTAATTTGATCACCCTGTTGCAGGGGAACTTTCCTGCAATGCAGGACATGTTAAAGGTGTAGTGTATTTGAGGTTTAAAAATAATTCAGAAGTTTGTAATTTCTACTTTAAAATTTCAGAGTAGATTTTTTCTTATGAAAAATGTGTCAACCCCTACAAAAATGTCCATGAATTATAATCAAAGGAAAAAAGGAATATCTGCAACTCTGCTATGCTCCCATGGGGATTTAATCAGACACACAAAACAGACAACGTTTCGATCCGAGTTGGAATCGTTCTTATCTCTCATACCTGCATGAAGCCTTCCTTTCAGGGTTGTATTGTTTAAAGGAGGAGAAGTTAGGTGGAGTGGTACTAACACTTGTCTGTAACCATACAGAGATGTAACATTTCTTAAAACCCATTAAAGTTCACTCTGAGCAAAGTAAGGAGGGAAGAGGGGAAAAAAAGCAACTACAAAAAAGTGAAGAAATCATGAGAGAGGAGAGGATACATGATAAAAGCCCTTTAATCTCAGGGATGGAAGATCTTGGGTCTGAAGTGCGGAGAAAGTACACGTCACAGAGACATGGGTTTAACGTTCTGAGAAATATTACGCTTGTCCAGAAGGGTTTCTCATTGTTCCCCTTGGTTGAACCCTTAAATCTGCTCATCAAACAGTCTAATCCCTCTGCCTGCAGAATTCAAGCTTTTGGACACACTTAGTTAGTTTATTTGGATTCTTGGAGATGGTACCAACTGCTCTGTTCACCTACTGCTGGTCTTGTCTTCATTGGAACATTCCTTAAGCCACTCAGTAAAAGGCCAACGTATTCACATAGCGACCCACTATGACAACATCAGAGTTACATGCATATAGGACGCGCCACAATTGGATACAGCCACTACTAGCATGGCAGTCAAGATACTCTTTTCTCAATATCAAAGGTCGAAAGTCGAGTTGAAATAAGTATTTCTGTTAGCTTTAGGTCAGTGTGTTGATATCAGTGTCAATACACTTTTTTACCAGGACAAGCTTAGAGAGGAGGCAGAACAGAAGTCCATCAGCCTCTCTCTCTCTCTCTTTCGATCTCTCTCTTACAGGCAATGAAAAAACCCAAGGCAGTGGCAGCAGAGCGAATATGCCAGCTTAGTCCTTGATTAGAGAGTAGTAATGTTTCTGTTGCTTGCTTTGGCACACAGACACTTGAAACAAATTCATTGCCTACTCAGGGCAGCTGTCTTGACAAGCACTGATGAATTCCAGAGGCAGAGACAGCTAATAGAGTTGTATTTTCCTGTTCCCTTAGTTTCAGACCACTTTTAAACTTTCTGATGCTTGTTTCACAGCTGTTCAATCAGTCCTCCTTTCTGAAGGAGTCACTGCATGTTCATCACAGCTCTGGACTCTGGCTTAAGGCTTCCTCATGCTTCGGTTCGGAGGGCGCCTAGTAGGACTCAACTAGTGTGCTCGCATACCTTTGACCTTTGCTTGAAAAGACCTTTGCTTAAAAATTTTTTTTAAAAAAAAAAAATGCCAATAGTACTAGTTAGTCCATCTTGAGACGCCGTAACCAGTATAGAATTACTCAAAATTAATCTCCTTTTTACGCTGCTGCTACTCTCTGTTTATCATATATGCATCGTCACTGTAACTATACACTCATGTACATACTACCTCAATTGGGCCGACCAACCACTGCTCCCGCACATTGGCTAACCGGGCTGTCTGCATTGTGTCCCACTGACCACTCCAACTACTGCTACTATATTTTCATCATATATGCATAGTCACTGTAATCATATCTACAAGTACATACTACCTCAATCAGCCTGACTAACCGGTGTCTGTATGTAGCCTCACTACTTTTATAGCCTCGCTACTGTATATAGCCTGTCTTTTTACTGTTGTTTTATTTCTTTACCTGCCTATTGTTCACCTAATACCTTTTTGCACAATTAGTTAGAGCGTGTAAGTAAGCATTTCACTGTATTCGGCGCACGTGACAAATAAACTTTGATTTGATTTAAGATTAATCTAAGATAACAAAAAAAATCTGTCATTAATTTAGATGTTTTTGCCAAGGAGATCTTAGTCGCGCAACTTTACACCTAACTAGGATGTTTGGTTTAGTATTTCTCAAGTGAAAAGATTTGCATGAAAACGAGTCGTCTATCGTTGAATGACAACAAACACTTCATTGAACAATCCCTACTGTTGACCAATTACAAATAGATTTGGTTTGCCTCAATAAAAAATGATGTGTGTATGAACAGCCGGAAAAAAATCTAGCCAAAGGACAAAACAAACAACATTTTCACAAAATGTCATCATAATATATGTATGAACTCTTTCAGTTGGGAAGCATGCAGACAGTTTTATACTTTCTTAGAAAAAAGGGTTCCAAAAGGGTTCTTTGGCTGTCCCCATAGGAGAACCCTTTTTGGTTCCACATTGAACCCTTTTGGGTTCCTTGTAGAACCCTCTGTGGAAAAGGTCCTACATAAACCCAAAAGGCTTTTACCTGGAACCAAAATGGGTTCTCCTATGGGGACAGGCAAAGAACCCTGTTTAAGGTTCTAGATACAGTTGAAGTTGGAGTTGAAGTTTACATACACTTAGGTTGGAGTCATTAAAACTTGTTTTTCAACCACTCCCCAAATTTCTTGTTAACAAACTATAGTTTTGGTAAGTCGTTTAGGACATCTACTTTTTGCATGACACAAGTAATTTTTCCAACAATTGATTACAGACAGATTATTTCACTTATAATTCACTATATCACAATTCCAGTGGGTCAGAAGTTCACGTACACTAAGTTGACTGTGCCTTTAAGCAGCTTGGAAAATTACAGAAAGTGATGTCATGGCTTTAGAAGCTTCTGATAGGCTAATTGACATCACTTGAGTCAATTGGAGGTGTACCTGTGGATGTATTTCAAGGCCTACCTTCAAACTCAGTGCATATTTGCTTGACATCATGGGAAAATCAAAAGAAATCAGGCAAGACCTCAGAAAAATAATTGTTGACCTCCACAAGTCTGGTTCATCCTTGGGAGCAATTTCCAAAAGCCTGAAGGTACCACGTTCATCTGTACAAACAATAGTACTCAAGTATAAACACCATGGGACAACGCAGCCATCATACTGCTCAGGAAGGACACAACTCCTAGAGATGAATGTACTTTGGTGCGAAAAGTGCAAATCTATCCTAGAACAACAGCAAAGGACCATGTGAAGATGCTGGAGGAAACAGTTACAAAAGTATCTACATCCACAGTAAAACGAGTCCTATACTGACATAACCTGAAAGGCCGCTTAGCAAGGAAGAAGCCACTGCTCCAAAACCGCAATAAAAAAGCCAGACTGCGGCTTGCAACTGCACATGGGAACAAAGATCATACTTTTTGGAGAAATTATGAAACAAAAATAGAACTGTTAGGCCATAATGACCATCGTTATATTTGGAGGAAAAAGGGGGAGGCTTGCAAGCTGAAGAACACCATCCCAACCGTGAAGCACGGGGGTGGCAGCATCATGTTGGGGGGTTGCTTTGCTGCAGGAGGGACGGTGCACTTCACAAAATAAATGGCATCACGAGAAGGAGAATTATGTGGATATGTTGAAGTAACATCTCAAGACATCAGTCAGGAAGTTAAAGCTTGGTCGCAAATGGTTCTTCCAAATGGACAATGACACCAAGCAAACTTCCAAAGTTGTGGCAAAATGGCTTAAGGACAACAAAGTCAAGGTATTGGAGTGGCCATCACAAAGCCCTGACCTCCTATAGAAAATGTGTGGGCAGAACTGCAAAAGCATGTGCGAGCAAGGAGGCCTACAAACCTGACTCAGTTACACCAGTTCTGTCAGGAGGAATGGGCCAAAATTCACCAAACTTATTGTGGTAAACGTGTGGAAGGCTACCCGAAACATTTGACTAAAGTTAAACAATTTAAAGGCAATGCTACCAAATACTAATTGAGTGTATGTAAACTTCTGACCCACTGGGAATGTAATGAAAGAAATCAAAGCTGAAATAAATCACTCTCTCTACTATTATTCTGACATTTTACATTCTTAAAATAAAGTGGTGATCCTAAGTGACCTAAGGCAGGGAATTTTTACTAGGATTAAATGTCAGGAATTGTGAAAAACTGAGATTAAATGTATTTGGCTAAGGTAAACTTCCAACTTCAACTGTATATATTTTTTCTAAGAGTGTAGAGGAGAGCAGGATAAATTACAGAAAGCTTTTAACAACCATGTACTGTGCTCTACTCTACTACTGCCATCTTATTTAATGTTAACGCCACCGAAAAAGCACTGGAACGTTTTCTTTTTTTTATTTAACTAGGCAAGTCAGGTAAGAAAAGCATATTATTTTCAGTGATAACCCACTGTTCCTAGGCTAACTGCCTTGTTCGGGGGCAGACCGGCAGATTTTTACCTATCTTGCAACCTTGCAACTGTTTGGTTACTCAGCCAATGCTCTAACCAGGCCAATGCTCTAATCAGGAGAGAACATCATCATCACAGGCTTCATTACCAATCTGAACCTGTCATTTAGAGAAGAATGATGTGCAGTAAAAAGGGCCTCTCTGTTTGTTTGGCTGGTTTCACAGGCCTCACAAGGATACTTTAGGGGAGGAAAAAAGGACATCACCATTACATTCATTTGTATTATTCTCTGACCTTTTCATATGGGTACAACTTGCCAAGATCTGTGTGGAAGAAGCTAAACCAGGACAGTGAACAGAGCTGGATAGGGATGTTGGACCGTAGGCTGATGCATTGTGGCCTGAATTATAGTGGCAAGCAGGATGAGGTTTGAGACAGCCTTCCCTTAGATGAAGATGAGCAAAGGTGAGCTCCATTTTTATAGTAAAACAGAGCTAATGTGACCGTGACCTTCAAAATAAACTGACCTGCCCTGGAGGGCAGGAATAGAGGAATGTTATTTTCCTAGTTTCTGATAAATAGTGTAATGGAGGGAGGGAGAGAGAGAGGAAGTGAGATCGCTATCAAAGACTCTGGTTGTGTTCCTCATCTCCCGTCCATAATGATGATCCAAATTAACATCTGCACGAGTTGGGAGCTGAAAATTGATACATGAAGTTAGCTAAGGCTCGCCTGGGGTACGGAGGGAGTGTGTCAGCTGTCAGTGCAGGGCAGGCCTCTCTTCCTCAGGGGAGAGGTGCCAGACTAGGAGTGCTTGCCTGCCTGGCTGGATGGATGGCTGGTGGAGCCCAGAGAGTAACACACTGTTACAGCATTGCAGCATTACTGCCTGGTGTCACTTCACATAAAACCTGGCTAATTCTGCACCAGGAGCAGTTTAGAAGGGCTCTGATCTCAGATTAAGAGATGCACAATCCACTTCCTTCACATCAGCAGCCTGGTTATCCATTTAAATTGGCCCAGCCAAGTGCCAAGCAAACCAGATGTTGGCTTCATGTTTGTGTGTGTGTCCATGTCGGTCACTGTGTGTGTGTGTTATGTGTTATGTGTGACGGGTCGTTCCATGGGCAGGCGGAGGGTCCGATGGCATAGGGGGCAGAGCAGGGCTTGTAAGAGGGAGCTGAGGCCAGACCAGATCAATCCAGCATGTGTGGGCAGATGTATAGGGAATCTCCCAAGCAGCCACAGAGCCCCAGTGCTGTATGATATAGTGTGTTGTTAATACACAGGCAGCATTACGTGCATGGTGAAAAGGCCAGTAGATTTATGACAAACACATTGGCTCACTGCTAAAGTGTTGACTATTGGAGTTAACAGGCAAGGATTATGGAAATGTTCAGGAAAAGCATGAGACGATTCATGGTTGAGTTTCAGATGCTAATGATCTGATGTGTTTCTGTGAACCATCGAGGACTCCACTCTCTCTCATATTCCTTCTATCTAGAACATGTATGGTGTTCTCACTCCCAATATCGAAGACAGCAGCAAGAAAAAGCTTTTGAGGCAATATCTCCAGCCTTTCAATAAACTTCTGTAATCCAATTCACTGATGCAATAACCAAGACTTGTTAAAGGCAGAGCCATGCAATTACTGAATATAATAGGCCCCGGGATCAATAGAGCCAGGATTGAGACTCCAGTTTCCAATATCTAGCGAGGCAGCAGAGCATAAAGCTACTCAAATGATAACATCACGGTGGGCCCGCAATCAACATTTCAAATGTGTAACCATCTCGAATCCATTTCTACATAGATCATTACTCTTGTCTAATTTGATTGGAAGGGAGAAGTGATACCCACCTCTGAGTGGAATTGAATCCCGGTGTACAGTATCATACTCTCTAAGGAGAGCAGTCAATCCTCCCTGTCAGGATGGGTGTTTTAACAGGAGCACACCAAGGTCATCTTATCGCATTCTGTAAGTGCAGAAGGTAATAACACACCAGCCATCTACAGTAAATATCCAATGTTATTTTATCTGTTACATATGACGTTTTGGTTGATTTTGATACACCAGCCATCTACATATCCAATGTTATTGTATCTATTGGATAAGCATATTGGTTTATTTTGATACACTAGTCATCTAAGTATCTAATATTGTTTTATCTATTTGAATAAGCATGTTGGCTTATTTAAAGATGTTCTCTGAGTTTGAGTATAACAGTGAGTAATAGCATGTAGTGTTTGTGTAGAAATGACTCATAAACTAGTGTTCCGTATTATACAAGAGTTGCAGAATGCAGTTGTATATATTTAGCTGCTGTCAAAGTCACTCATTCATCATGGAGCCAGATCCATTTTGGCTGGTGCTGGTACAGCCTTCCCTTCCAGTGCACCCAGAGCCAAGGCCTGTCACATTAACTTGATTAATACAGCGTTACTGTAGAGAGAAATCTCATTTTAGTGTGAAATTACACAACTCAAAGTGGAAAGTCACTTAAATTTCTCCTCAGTTCAGGTTACAAGAAACAATACTTCACATACTCCAATCCTTTTTTCATTAGAAAAAATAAATAATCTGTGCTCTGCCTGTGGTTACACAATTTTTTTTATCATTCTCTCTTTACATGCATATACGCACGCATGCACATACACACACACAAAGTGGGCTGAAGTACAATGCCATCTGCGCCGTAACACTGGAAACAGTTGTTCCTTTTGATAAAATGCAAATGAGCTGCTTGGCTATTCCATTAACTCTCCTGCCCTCGCCCTACCACCCGCCCACCAGCCCCCACCCAGCCAGTCCAGCCACACTGGGCTTTCACAGCTTGGGCTGAATGCTCTCTGAACAGCTTGTGATGGCGTGGCCTCGACTCGCCTCACCACAGAGGGCCTCAGCCATAGAAGTAGAGTTACTAGATTGGGTTAAAAAAAATCACCTTTGACCACGGCACATTGAGTTGCATGAGGATGCCGGTTCTAGTAATTATATTTCTTTGGCCTCAGCAGCCCCTGGACATGGAGGATGGATGCACCTAGTTTGAGAAAATGTGTTGGCAAATGGAACATCTCCCTATATGACTCTAAACTTCTTGATGCTACCCATCCCGTTAGCGGGATCATTTTCATCAGCAACCGCTGTAATGCTATACATAGCACCACAGTCAAATAATATTACAAAGAAATATTCATATTCATGAAATCACAAGTGCAATATTGCAAAACACAGCTTAGCCTTTTGTTAATCCAGCTGTCGTCTCAGATTTTGAAATTATGCTTTACAGCGAGAGCAATCCAAGCGTTTGTGTAAGTTTATCGATAGCATAACAAAACATTATGTACACTAAGCATTAAGTAGCTAGGTCATGAAAATCAGAAAAGCAATCAAATTAATCGTTTACCTTTGATGATCTTCAGATGTTTTCACTGACGAGACTCCCAGTTACACAACAAATGTTCCTTTTGTTCCATAAAGACTATTTTTATACCCAAAATACCTCCGGTTGTTTGTCACGTTATGTTCAGAAATCCACAGGAAAGAGCGGTCACGACAACGCAGACGTATATTCCAAATAATATCCATAATGTCCACAGAAACATGTCAAACGTTTTTTATAATCAATCCTCAGGTTGTTTTAAAATATATATTCAATAATATATCAAACGGGTGTGTAGGTTTTTCAATAATACCGGGATAAACAATGGCCGCTTTACTCTGTAGCGCAAAACTCACTCTGAGAGCCCCCACCTATCCATTTACGCAATGTGATCTTTCACGCTAATTTTTCAAAATAAAAGCCTGAAACTATGTCTAAAGACTGTTGACACCTTAGGGAAGCCATAGAAAAAGGAATCTGGTTGACATCCCTTTAAATGTATCATAGGCATGCATAGAAACAGAGAGGATTCAAAATAAGAGGCACTTCCTGATTGGATTTTCCTCAGGTTTTCGCCTGCAATATCAGTTATGTTATACTCACAGACAATATTTTTACAGTTTTGGAAACATTAGAGTGTTTTCTATCCTAATCTGACAATTATATGCATATTCTAGTTTCTGGGGCTGAGAAATAGGTAGTTTCAAATGGGTACGTTTTTTAGCCAAAAATGAAAATACTGCCCCCTACATGCAAAAGGTTAAGGCTTTGTAGTTGGGTCAGTCTGTGCAGTCCCTGCTGTACTGTAACTGCTTGACTGAGTAGCATCACCATTGAGGTATTGAGTTAAGAAACTATAGCTTTCTCAACCATGGAGAGAGATGTGATGTGTAACATTACAAAGGAATCTGTTTGGCTCTTCTCTATGGCAATACTGTGGTTGCTTGGTACATGGTTGAGAGAGCAGGCTAGATCAGTCTCTCTTTAGACAGCACCATGGTACACTAAACAGTATGAGATTGCCCTGTTTTGAACTACTGTGGATGGGATGATGGGTATTTTTGGTGCACTTATCCCTAATGACAGGGCAGGAGAGAGGGTGGAGGTCGACTACACTGGTATATTTAGCACACGGTTGAATCCTCAGTCACCAACGCTCAGAGGAACATGAAATGTGAGTTTGGCGGCTTAGCAGCAGTAGTCCCAAACCTAATCTATGTGTCCTTACCATAACATACACAGATCATTCAGATACTTCTAAAGTCATGCCACATGACATTCAAGGCATTGGAACTGCCAGGCAAGACAGAGAGTGGTTTTGTGAGTGATGGCACGTGTTTCTCCTCAGGCTCCTTGATCATGTCTTGGAACACGAGGGAAACAGGTGATTACATCCCTAACTTTCTGACACCTCACCTTGACTCACCTAGAGACATCACAAGGCTTTCAGAAGAGAGGGCTCTATATTGAACTTGACTAATCTTACTAATTATCTACGCAGGGTCTTGCTTCAGTATGAAGCAATTTAACAGCAATATAACAAAGCCTTATATTAATTTTATTTTACTAGGCAAGTCAGTTAAGAACAAATTCTTACTTTCAATGACACTTACTGTTCAGGGGCAGAATGACAGATTTGTACCATTGTCAGCTCGGGGATTTGAACTAGCAACCTTTCGGTTACTAGTCCAATGTTCTAGCCACTAGGCTAGCCTGCCGCCCCAATATACATTTTAAAAATGAAGCAATTTATCAGCAACAATTGTAGCCTATAATTTGCTATAGCTTGTATGCCGGTACACTGTCTGAAAAAAATAGTAGTTATCTCTGACATCTTCATCTGATTCATTGACTTCCCTACATCTCTATTATTGGCCTTGACATGATCAGAATGTGGAGAAGGGATCATAACGTGGAGAAGGGATCATAACGTGGAGAAGGGATCAGAACGTGGAGAAGGGATGAGAGCGTGGAGAAGGGATCAGAACGTGGAAAAGGGATCAGAGCGTGGAGAAGGGATCAGAGCGTGGAGAAGGGATCAGAGCGTGGAGAAGGGATCAGAATGTGGAGAAGGGATCAGAGCTTGGAGAAGGGATCAGAGCATGGAGAAGGGATCAGAACGTGGAGAAGGGATCAGAATGTGGATCAGAACGTGGAGAAGGGATCAGAACGTGGATCAGAACGTGGATCAGAACGTGGAGAAGGGATGAGAGCGTGGAGAAGGGATCAGAACGTGGAGAAGGGATGAGAGCGTGGAGAAGGGATCAGAACGTGGAGAAGGGATCAGAACGTGGAGAAGGGATCAGAGCGTGGAGAAGGGATCAGAGCGTGGAGAAGGGATCAGAGCGTGGAGAAGGGATCAGAATGTGGATCAGAACGTGGAGAAGGGATGAGAGCGTGGAGAAGGGATCAGAACGTGGAGAAGGGATCAGAGCGTGGAGAAGGGATCAGAGCGTGGAGAAGGGATCAGAGCGTGGAGAAGGGATCAGAACGTGGAGAAGGGATCAGAATGTGGATCAGAACGTGGAGAAGGGATCAGAATGTGGATCAGAACGTGGAGAAGGGATCAGAACGTGGATCAGAACGTGGAGAAGGGATCAGAACGTGGAGAAGGGATCAGAACGTGGAGAAGGGATCAGAACGTGGAGAAGGGATCAGAATGTGGATCAGAACGTGGAGAAGGGATCAGAATGTGGATCAGAATGTGGAGAAGGGATCAGAATGTGGATCAGAACGTAGAGAAGAAATCAGAACATGGAGAAGGGATAGTTGAGGAAAGTGGAGAAGGGATACTTACATCACCACCACCAGCGACATCTGCCATGTTCATGTAGTTGTTGTTGTTGGCAAACTGCAAGAGAAGAGAACAGATCATCATTATACCTCTGGCCTCGTACCAAGATTATGTCAAATCAGTGTCAGAGATATTTCCTTTCACAGATCCATTCAATTAGTGCCACTTGCGTTTACATTTTTCAAATTTACGTTAAGTCCTAGTTGTTTCTGCTTGGGTGAGTAATTTCTGCCACATTGCTCTATTGTCACGTAGTAGAAAGATGTCTTTCGAGAGGTTATAGCCAATTCACTGCAAGGTAATGAAAATCTGGGCTGGCTATTCATGCCTTATGGGATGGTAATTAAGCACGGGTTTGCATCACAAAGCAAAGTATCAAGATGTTCTGGCAGGTTATTAACTTCAAGTAACCCAAGGGAGGAGGATGCTGCCAAGGAACAAAAACAAGATGGTGGGAGAGTACCAATAGGACATGGAGCGGTTGTGGTTTTTTGGATTGGTGAAAGGCAAGCATGAATGGAGGGGATAAGTGTAGCTAGATGAGCTATTACAAAATGTGTCCTTTAGTTTAGTTAAGAAATAGCAACAGCGCTGTGTTTTGCGTTCATGACGAGCCCCCTAAACCCACACACACAGCCCTCCTAGCAAAATGGCTGCCACTTCCTTTCTTCTGAGACACAGGCATGCTGACAGGTAGGAACAATGGGACACAGAATGAAGAATTATGCTGGGCCCTAGAGCACAATGCACCTCTCTGTGACCAAGATACAGCAGCAGCACAAACCCCACAAACCCCAGCCTACACCGGGCAGGGAGGAAGAGGGGAAGAGGTTTGTGTCTTCATGAGTCCTCCCTCTGTGAGACACTTTCTCCATTTGCACAAAGCACTGGAATAATCTTGTTTTGTGTATTTATTTCAAAGTCATTCTAGTGAAACATTATGAATGTGGAACAACTCAAATATAGAGGGAGAGAAAAAATGGTTTCTTATCTTTAGCGGAAGCCAAACAATAGTGGAAATAAATTAAGACCATCAGATGAGAAGTGCATTCATTTATTTTCCACTCCTTTGTTTTTTTCTCCCCTTGTTTTCTTGTGAGTGGTTAGTATGCGAATGTAATTACCAAAAGAACTGTGGCTAATCAACTGTGAATGGTATCCATTAATTAGCCTATGCCTTGGAGAGAGAGTGTGTAGAATCAGCAGCAATGTTAACAGCGTAATGCACCAATGAGAAGGGAAGCCACAAGACCCACTAGCAGTTGGCAAAGCAGGTGGTTTGATACATTCAACACATCCCATTTGAAGACCTCTTTACCTGGAGCTGTCCCACTGAACTGTATCTGAGCTGAGCACTCAAACACACACACACACACACACACACACACACACACACACACACACACTTCCCCCCTCTGTACTTTCAGACCTGTCATGGCCCGGGAACATCGGGCATTCTGAGGAGCACAAACAGACAAACACACACACACACACACACACACACACACACACACACACACACACACACACACACACACACACTTCCCCCCTCTGTACTTTCAGACCTGTCATGGCCCGGGAACATCGGGCATTCTGAGGAGCACACACACACACACACACACACACACATCTGGCATTCTGAGCAGCACTCTGCTAGTAATTAACCTTAACGCAGCCTGGGCTTATCTGTGAAGTGTTACACTGTCCCCTTCTTTTAGATTACAGATTGAAGCCTCAGAGATATCGCTCTCTATTGAAACACAGGCAACATTGTGTTGATGTAGGGAGAGATAGGAGGGTTTTGTGCAGTGCTACCTCTTCCTAACCCCCTTGGTTTTCACTGGTGAGTGAAACGTTAGGGGGTGAACAAACAATAGCTCTGGAACCAAGAGAACTCTCTGAACATTCTGGAAAATGGAGAGGGAACATAAGGATCTAAGGAGGTGAATACATTTTTGTTGTTATTGTGGGCTTTCGAATGGCAAGAACTGATGCAGGAGGTAGGCTATGTCTTCCCAGAGCATGCAGGTAGTGTGTTGGTTGTCAGTGTTTAGTTATTCATTAACGTCATCAACATCCAACCGTTTCCCAATGCAATTACTACCTGCAATATACAGATGTAGGATCTTAATTTTGATCACTCTTTTGTTGCTGAATATTTTTCTGTGCCGCAGAAAATGCAGTTGAGCTTCGTGATCTACATAAATTCACTGAAAACCCGCACTAACACACGGTTATATTGATAGTATTCCACTTTTCATGTAGCTTCATTTTGACCAGCTAATAGCCTAACCACTGATCAAGCAACATTATGGACTAAACATGAAAATCCTGTTGCACAGGATTATTTTGCTGCGACAATACAGGTCACATGAAGATCCTATATCTGTAAACGACCGCCTCTGTGGTGTGTGCTCCCAACACATGGTGAATTTATACCTCAATAATACTGTATGTACATATCAGAGAACAAATCCATGTAAATTCTTCCATTGGCTGCCTCTCCTTCCAGTTCTCTGCTGCCATCGACTGGAACGAACTACCAAAATCTCTGAAACTGGAAACACTTATCTCCCTCACTAGCTTTAAGCACCAGCTGTCAGAGTACCTCACAGATGACTGTAGCTGTACATAGCCCATCTATAATTTAGCCCAAACAACTACCTCTTCCCCTACTGTATTTATTTATTTATTTTGCTCCTTTGCACCCCATGATTTCTATTTCTACTTTGCACATTCTTCCACTGCAAATCTACCATTCCAGTGTTTTACTTGCTATATTGTATTTACTTCAGCACCATGCCCTTTTTTTGGCCTTTACCTCCCTTATCTCACCTCATTTGCTCACATCGTATATAGACTTATTTTTTCTACTGTATTATTGACTGTATGTTTGTTTTACTCCATGTGTAACTCTGCGTTGTTGTATGTGTCGAACTGCTTTGCTTTATCTTGGCCAGGTCACAATTGTAAATGAGAACTTGTTCTCAACTTGCCTACCTGGTTAAATAAAGATGAAATACAAAAATAAAAAATACAAACACCAGGCTCTAAGGTGAGACAATAGGAAAACAAACAACAACAATTGATGCTGGCCTGAGGTCCAGTAAATTAGCTTCAGAGAAAACACTGCAAGAAGGAAAGTATTGTGAAACTCTTTAGGAAGACTGCCCTGTTTCCATGAGGTGTGTTTATTGTGCTTCCAGTTCCAGGGCCCAGTTCTCTCCTCTGAGAACTCTCTGTATCCCAAATGGCACCCTATGCCCTATGTAGTGCACTAATTTTGATCAAAACCCTATGGGCCCTGGTCAAGAGCAGTGCACTATAAAAGGAACAGGGTGCCATTTGGGATACATCCTAGTCTCTCATCAACACCATTGGAAATAGTCCCCAGCCTCCAGTATCAATCTTGACCGTTAAGAGCTTTACCCTACCGTGGCAGTCGCTTGGCCACATCCTCAGATCTTGTTATTATTATATTGTTGCTCCCAATTAATCTTTGTGGAACGCCGGCGTTTAATGTTCATGTTTCACGGCCGGCCCTGAGTCAAATGCCAGATGAAATTAAGTGTGATTGGAAGGACTGTGCAGCTGACGGCAGAGCCTGCACTAAAATGGGTCAGAGCAGACAATGAGCGCTCTGTAATTAAAATGATGAGATGAGCAGGATGGATGAACAAACTCTGCCTGCTACAGTCCTCGTTAGGACAAAACCAAACCACGCTATGTTACACAGGAAGCTTTTTGGCAGCAGTGAAATCTGACACTGGTTGAACTAAGGGGTATTATCACACGAACATGACAGAGTAAATGTTACAGAAATGTTATCATGGGGTGTTCTTATAGGAACCAGGGAACTGGGGGTGAAAAATCTGTAGGAACATAAGAGCACAGCAGCAACAGGCCAGGCAAACCTGTTACTAAGCATTAGACAGCCCTCACATTCAAGCTCCAAGCTCAGCATGTTTGGAAAAACAAGTGATGTCTCTCTTTCCCTCTCCCAATCTCTCTTTCTCTGTCATTCTCTCTCTATATCTCCTAAAGGCTCTATCTGGCAGAGGGGAACAAGCAGCAGTAGAGTAGAGTAGAGCTTTAAAATAGCCTTGGGATAGAAGGCTTTTATTAACAGAGTGGATCCATGGCCAAAGGAGCTCTGTGTAACACGAGCCTCGACGGTGTGAGAGAGACAGAAACGTCTAAATGACAGAGCAAACACACTGACTGACCGGCCATCTACCTAGTGTTTTCACTCCCAGCCACTTCCTCTCTATCTGCACCAGCAGCACATTTCTTTCTTCAATAAATGTTTCAGAGAACAGAGAATTAAAGAGCTTACATGATCCTGATCCTGCCGTGAAAAGGCTGTAAATGCTGTACTGTCTGGGAAAACACTCACAGAGAGCGACAGAAAAGCATTAAGCTTTCACAGTGAATCAGACGAAGAGATTAGTTCATATTTCTCTCTCTGTTTTGAGGAGGGAAAGAATACCCAATATTTTTTCCATTGGCAGTCTTCTCTCACATTATAGTGCTATGATGAGCTTTGTGAGAGCTGGAAGAGTAGGAGGGGAGATGGTGGCTCTTTACATCTTCATTTGCTGAGATGCATTTGCTTTCTCCATGTACTGTAAATACCATAGTAATTCATCGGTTTGCTTTTATTTGGCAAGACTTTCCACCCAGTAACTTGCATTAGGATCTTTTACTTCACATTTTCCTGCATGCATATATATTTACAAACTGACATTCTCCACAAGCAGGTACATTTGATAACCCTGGCAAAGCCATTGTATGACTGATACCAGTGTCATTTCAATATCTTCTAACCATAGTTCAAGAATATTTGTATGAACATATGTCATATTGGAAATAAGCTGTTGACAGCTATTATACCAAACACTATTATTTCAACCCCAGGGCAAACACAATATTACACCAGTATGACCCCATCTAACCCCCAGTATGAGGTAGGAACCAAATGGATCAAATCAGTAAACATGGGAAGGACAAGTTAGACCCACAATTATGATTTGAGAGCCTCTGTTGGACAACTGTCATATGATGATGCTCATAAATGTCAGCTTGGACTGTTGTGCTGGTTTGGTCACCATACAGTCCAGATTCACAAGAGCATGAACAGAGAGCAAAGTCATCGAAAACATAATTTTATAAGAATAAATCAAGTAATTCTTTCCGCTTAAGTCTTGGAGTGTAAAATTACATACTAAATTGAATATAAAGGGTCTAGAATCTTCCCTCTTCATCTGCACTTTAGACTATTCAATTTCAAAGTTGACTCATGAATAAAGCTAAATTAAATTACCTCACAATAACTGATTGGCCATGTCACAAATATCCAGAGAAGAGAAAAAACAATGTCTACTCTGTGATGGACGAGACACAGAATGAGCAGAAAATAGGCTACTTAGGTTACACAATACAATCCAAAGCCATCAGTATCAGTACCTGCTTGACAGCAGGTAAGCACCTTGACTGTGTTCCTCCTCCCTCCTCCTCACAGAAACACCAAAAACTAATTCAATCTAGAACAGACATTTGCCAGAAACATATCAGCTGCTGACAAGCAATTTTACAGTTCAACTATGAGCTCAGTAATCACAGCATAGCCTCCGTTCTCCGGGACATGATGCTTATGCTAATGTCTTTTCCAGTCCAGTCATCGCTCTGTAAGAAGGATAAAACACCAGTCAACTTGCAACTACACTATGCCTCTAGTTCAGTCCAGAGTATAAACACAAGTACTTTGCTCTGTTTTTTTATTTTAATATTTCCTTTAAGATGACAGCCACTGTAGCTTTGGCCCTTTCATTTAGCAGAAGGGAAGGAGACCAAGACTAGCAATACAAATGGAACACTTTCCCTTCTGCCCAACCTCCACCAGGCCAGTTGCAGCTTGGGTAAACACCCATCTCTGATTCCCTGGGTCCTCCTCACCAAATACATGCTCATTTACCACCCAATTCAGGGTAAACAGTCTGCAGCTGGACCCTCCTGTGATTATAGGGGCTATTCACCCCCAGCATGCCCTCATACATGCAGTGCCAAGCTGACACATATAGATATATATATATATATTCCTCACTATGTGTTCTGCAGTCAATTTGTAAAGCGACTCTAGTGCACAGCGTGTCCACACAGTCAGCTCACAAGCTGTGTTCTGATCTGCAGGATGGATCGATCTGTAATTCAGTTTAAAGCTAAAATCATTACTCGCACAGCACAGACTGTTCCCTCCCATCAGAAATAACTGACTGTTGGTCCAGGACTACACAAGAAGTAACATTAAAGTGAATTTCTCTCTGTCTGTCTCCCATCTTTCCTTCTCTCTCTTATTCTCTCTACTAGAGGTTGACCGATTATGATTTTATAATACTGATTATTGGAGGACCAAAAAAGGCAGATACCGATTAATCGTCCGTTTAAAAAAAATCTATTTGTAATAATAACAATTGCAACAATACTGAATGAACACTTATTTTAACTTAATATAATACATCAATAAAATCAATTTAGCCTCAAATAAATAATGAAACATGTTTAATTTGGTTTAAATAATGCAAAAACAAAGTGTTGGAGAAGAAAGTAAAAGTGCAATATGTGCTATGTAAGAAAGCTAACGTTTAAGTTCCTTGCTCAGAACATGAGAACATATGAAAGCTGGTGGTTCCTTTTAACATGAGTCTTCAATATTCCCATGTAAGAAGTTTTAGGTTGTAGTTATTATAGGAATTATAGGACTATTTCTCTCTATACCATTTGTATTTCATTAAGCTTTGACTATTGGATGTTCTTATAGGCACTTTAGTATTGCCAGTGTAACAGTATAGCTTCCGCCCCTCTCCTCGCTCCTACCTGGGCTCGAACCAGGAACACAACGACAACAGCCACCCTCGAAGCAGCGTTACCCATCACTCCACAAAAGCCGCAGCCCTTGCAGAGCAAGGGGAACAACTACTCCAAGTCTCAGAGCGAGTAACGTTTGAAACGCTATTGGCGCGCACCCTGCTAACTAGCTAGCCATTTCACATCGGTTACACCAGCCTAATCTCGTGAGTTGATAGGCTTGAAGTTTTTTTTATTTTTTTATTTTTATTTCACCTTTATTTAACCAGGTAAGCAAGTTGAGAACAAGTTCTCATTTACAATTGCGACCTGGCCAAGATAAAGCAAAGCAGTTCGACACATACAACGACACAGAGTTACACATGGAGTAAAACAAACATACAGTCAATAATACAGTAAAAAAACAAAACAAAAAAAACAAGTCTATATACAATGTGAGCAAATTAGGTGAGAAGGGATGTAAAGGCAAAAAAGGCCATGGTGGCAAAGTAAATACAATATAGCAAGTAAAACACTGGAATGGTAGTATTGCAATGGAAGAATGTGCAAAGTAGAAATAAAAATAATGGGGTGCAAAGGAGCAAAATAAATAAATAAATTAAATACAGTTGGGAAAGAGGTAGTTGTTTGGGCTAAATTATAGGTGGGCTATGTACAGGTGCAGTAATCTGTAAGATGCTCTGACAGTTGGTGCTTAAAGCTAGTGAGGGAGATAAGTGTTTCCAATTTAAGAGATTTTTGTAGTTCGTTCCAGTCATTGGCAGCAGAGAACTGGAAGGAGAGGCGGCCAAAGAAAGAATTGGTTTTGGGGGTGACTAGAGAGATATACCTGCTGGAGCGTGTGCTACAGGTGGGAGATGCTATGGTGACCAGCGAGCTGAGATAAGGGGGGACTTTACCTAGCAGGGTCTTGTAGATGACATGGAGCCAGTGGGTTTGGCGACGAGTATGAAGCGAGGGCCAGCCAACGAGAGCGTACAGGTCGCAATGGTGGGTAGTATATGGGGCTTTGGTGACAAAACGGATAGCACTGTGATAGACTGCATCCAATTTGTTGAGTAGGGTATTGGAGGCTATTTTGTAAATGACATCGCCAAAGTCGAGGATTGGTAGGATGGTCAATTTTACAAGGGTATGTTTGGCAGCATGAGTGAAGGATGCTTTGTTGCGAAATAGGAAGCCAATTCTAGATTTAACTTTGGATTGGAGATGTTTGATATGGGTCTGGAAGGAGAGTTTACAGTCTAACCAGACACCTAAGTATTTGTAGTTGTCCACGTATTCTAAGTCAGAGCCGTCCAGAGTAGTGATGTTGGACAGGCGGGTAGGTGCAGGTAGCGATCGGTTGAAGAGCATGCATTTAGTTTTACTTGTATTTAAGAGCAATTGGAGGCCACGGAAGGAGAGTTGTATGGCATTGAAGCTTGCCTGGAGGGTTGTTAACACAGTGTCCAAAGAAGGGCAAGTATACAGAATGGTGTCGTCTGCATAGAGGTGGATCAGAGACTCACCAGCAGCAAGAGCGACCTCATTGATGTATACAGAGAAGAGAGTCGGTCCAAGAATTGAACCCTGTGGCACCCCCATAGAGACTGCCAGAGGTCCGGACAGCAGACCCTCCGATTTGACACACTGAACTCTATCAGAGAAGTAGTTGGTGAACCAGGCGAGGCAATCATTTGAGAAACCAAGGCTGTCGAGTCTGCCGATGAGGATGTGGTGGTTGACAGAGTCGAAAGCCTTGGCCAGATCAATGAATACGGCTGCACAGTAATGTTTCTTATCGATGGCGGTTAAGATATCGTTTAGGACCTTGAGCGTGGCTGAGGTGCACCCATGACCAGCTCTGAAACCAGATTGCATAGCAGAGAAGGTATGGTGAGATTCGAAATGGTCGGTAATCTGTTTGTTGACTTGGCTTTCGAAGACCTTAGAAAGGCATGGTAGGATAGATATAGGTCTGTAGCAGTTTGGGTCAAGAGTGTCCCCCCTTTGAAGAGGGGATGACCGCATTTACTTTCCAATCTTTGGGAATCTCAGATGACACGAAAGAGAGGTTGAACAGGCTAGTAATAGGGGTGGCAACAATTTCGGCAGATAATTTTAGAAAGAAAGGGTCCAGATTGTCTAGCCCGGCTGATTTGTAGGGGTCCAGATTTTTCAGCTCTTTCAGAACTTCAGCTGAATGGATTTGGGAGAAGGAGAAATGGGGAAGGCTTGGGCGAGTTGCTGTTGGGGGTGCAGTGCTGTTGACCGGGGTAGGAGTTGCCAGGTGGAAAGCATGGCCAGCCGTAGAAAAAAATGCTTATTGAAATTCTCAATTATGGTGGATTTATCGGTGGTGACAGTGTTTCCTATCTTCAGTGCAGTGGGCAGCTGGGAGGAGGTGTTCTTATTCTCCATGGACTTTACAGTGTCCCAGAACTTTTTAGAGTTAGTGTTGCAGGAAGCAAATTTCTGCTTGAAAAAGCTAGCCTTGGCTTTTCTAACTGCCTGTGTATAACGGTTTCTAGCTTCCCTGAACAGCTGCATATCACGGGGACTGTTCGATGCTAATGCAGAACGCCATAGGATGTTTTGTGTTGGTTAAGGGCAGTCAGGTCTGGGGAGAACCAAGGGCTATATCTGTTCCTGGTTCTAATTTTCTTGAATGGGGCATGTTTATTTAACATTGTTAGGAAGGCATTTTAAAAAATATCCAGGCATCCTCTACTGACGGGATGAGATCAATATCCTTCCAGGACACCCCGGCCAGGTCGATTAGAAAGGCCTGCTCGCTGAAGTGTTTCAGGGAGCGTTTTACAGTGATGAGTGGAGGTCGTTTGACCGCTGACCCATTACGGATGCAGGCAATGAGGCAGTGATCGCTGAGATCTTGGTTGAAGACAGCAGAGGTGTATTTAGAGGGAAGTTGGTTAGGATGATATCTATGAGGGTGCCCGTGTTTAAGGCTTTGGGGGTACCTGGTAGGTTCATTGATAATTTGTGTGAGATTGAGGGCATCAAGTTTAGATTGTAGGATGGCTGGGGTGTTAAGCATGTTCCAGTTTAGGTCGCCTAGCAGCACGAGCTCTGAAGATAGATGGGGGCAATCAGTTCACATATGGTGTCAGAGCACAGCTGGGAGCAGAGGGTGGTCTATAGCAGGCGGCACACGGTGAGAGACTTGTTTTTAGAGAGGTGGATTTTTAAAAGTAGAAGTTCAAATTGTTTGGGTACAGACCTGGATAGTAGGACAGAACTCTGCAGGCTATCTTTGCAGTAGATTGCAACACCGCCCCTTTAGCAGTTCTATCTTGTCTGAAAATGTTGTAGTTTGGAATTAAAATTTCTGAATTTTTGGTGGTCTTCCTAAGCCAGGATTCAGACACAGCTAGAACATCCGGGTTGGCAGAGTGTGCTAAAGCAGTGAAAAGAACAAACTTAGGGAGGAGGCTTCTAATGTTAACATGCATGAAACCAAGGCTATTACGGTTACAGAAGTCATCAAAAGAGAGCGCCTGGGGAATAGGAGTGGAGCTAGGCACTGCAGGGCCTGGATTCACCTCTACATCGCCAGAGGAACATAGGAGGAGAAGAATAAGGGTACGGCTAAAAGCAATAAGAATTGGTCGTCTAGAACGTCTGGAACAGAGAGTAAAAGGAGGTTTCTGGGGGCGATAAAATAGCATCAAGGTATAATGTACAGACAAAGGTATGGTAGGATGTGAGTACAGTGGAGGTAAACCTAGGTATTGAGTGATGAAGAGAGATATTGTCTCTAGAAACATCATTGAAACCAGGAGATGTCATTGCATGTGTGGGTGGTGGAACTAATAAGTTGGATAAGGTATAGTGAGCAGGACTAGAGGCTCTACAGTGAAATAAGCCAATAAACACTAACCAGAACAGCAATGGACAAGACATATTGACATTAAGGAGAGGCATCCTTAGTCGAGTGATCAAAAAGGGTCAGGGAGTGGAGAGGTTGGTTTGGGGTCACGGCGATTTAGACAGCTAGCCAGGACATCGGTAGCAAGCTAGCATAGGATGGAGGTCTGTTGTTAGCCACCTCTTGCGTTCCGTCAGTAGATTAGTAGAGTTCCGTGTTGTAGAGGGGATTAGTCCAAATCACACAACAACAAAAAAATAAAAACAATAGATATAGTTATAGAGGCCCAAGAAGAAACATGTTAATAATAAAAATAAATAAATTGTCCGATTGTCTATTCTGAGAGCATCCGGTAAGACAGCTAACGGTTAGCAGGCCGCAGATGGGCATTCAGGTAACGCACGGAGGAGCCAGCCGGATCTCCTTCGGGTAGATAACGTCGGCAGTCCAGTTGAAGGCCCGGAGGGGCTCCGTGTAGGCAGTAAACGGGTCCGGATAGGTGACTGCAGCCCAGGAGTGATTGACGGAGCTCAGGAGTGGTTGACGGAGCTCGCTAGCTCCGGAGTAATTGATGTTTGCTCCGGAATCGAAAAGCAGATAGACACACGGATAGCAGCCAGCTAGCTGTGAGATCCGGGAGTGAATGTCCAGAGAGCAGTTGAAATCCAGGGACATGGAGAGAAAAAATCGGTCCGGTATGTTCCGTTCCGAGCCGCGCTGCGCCGTACAAAACTGGTGATAGATTTTCGAGTTAAAGGATAGCTAATGACCACAAACCGTGGTTAGCTGAATACGAACGAGTTGCCAGTAAAGAAGCTAACTAGCTTCTGATTAGCTTCTGGCTAGCTCCTGGCTAGCTTCTTGGAGGATTGCAGATTTGATTGCAGATTTGAGGTAAATAATACTTATTTATACATATCAATTGGTGAGGCAGGTTGCAGGAGAGTGTATTGAAGATGAGTTGATGGAAAATAAAAATAAAATGTATGTGAAAAAAAAGTTGTAAATATATATATATACACGACACGACAAGACGAGGACAAAAGACGTCTGAACTGCTATGCCATCTTGGAAAAACAAAGTTATAAACAGCTACTGACAAACGCACAAAGGTGCTGTTTGAATGAATGCTTACGAGCCTGCTGGTGCCTACCATCGCTCAGTCAGACTGCTCTATCAAATCATAGACTTAGTTATAACATGATAACACACAGAAATACGAGCCTTAGGTCATTAATTTGGTCGAATCTGGAAACTATCATCTCGAAAACAAGACGTTTATTCTTTCAGTGAAATACGGAACCGTTCCGTATTTTATCTAATGGGTGGCATACATAAGTCTAAATATTCCTGTTACATTGCACAACCTTCAATGTTATGTCATATTTACGTACAATTCTGGCAAAATAGGCGGTCCAAACTGTTGCATATACACTGACTCTGCGTGCAATGAACACAAGAGAAGTGACACAATTTCACCTGGTTAATATTGCCTGCTAAACTAGATTTCTTTTAGCTAAATATGCAGGTTTAAAAATATATACTTCTGTGTATTGATTTTAAGAGAGGCATTGATGTTTATGGTTAGGTACACATTGGAGCAACAATACGCACTGCATCGATTATATCTAACGCAGGACACGCTAGATAAACTAGTAATATCATCAACCATGTGTAGTTAACTAGTGATTATGATTGATTGATTGATCGTTTTTTATAAGATAAGTATAATGCTATCTAGCAACTTACCTTGGCTTACCGCATTCGCGTAACAGGCAGTCTCCTCGTGGAGTGCAATGAGAGGCAGGTGGTTAGAGCGCTGGACTAGTTAACTGTAAATTTGCAAGATTGAATCCCCCGAGCTGAAAAGGTAAAAATCTGTCGTTCTGCCCCTGAACGAGGCAGTTAACCCACCGTTCCTAGGCCGTCATTGAAAATAAGAACGTGTTCTTAACTGACTTGCCTAGTTAAATAAATATTAAATAAAGGTGTAAAAAAGGTTTTGTCCAAACATACAGATTTCCGGTTGCTATGAAAACTTGAAATCGGCCCTAATTAATCTGCCATTCTGATTAATCCATCGACCTCTACTCTCTATCTCTCTCTCTCTGTCCCTTACACTCTCTCTCGCTCTCTAGCACTAGGCTTGGGAGGTATCCAGATTTTCTTACCTTCATACCGACCATATGCCATCCCAGAATATTCAATAATACCAGCAGTGAACAAAATCCCACTGAGCCTCTGTAATCCAAAGGTTAGAAATGCTAACAAGTACATGTAACATCCCATAGAGAATGCTAACTAAATGCTAACAAGCTTATTGTGAACATTTTATACAGTCTCTGACCTAAATTATTTACAGGACAGACATCCCAGCTCATAAAGTTATACAAAAAAATGCTACACAGTTTGTTGCACGCACAAAACAAATAATAGACAACAAGGCTCCAGCAATAGATTCTCTGGTGTTACCAATCTTAGCTTAATTTTGGAATAAGCTAACCACTTAGCTAGATAGTTAACTAGCTACTAAATTAGCAAATCAAAAGCACAACTGCAGAGCAATTAGAACATTTTAGACAGCTAACTTAATAGTAATAAGATATCTTGCTGGCAAAGATTTAGTTGTGAATTCCATGCTGTAACAAGGCTCCAGTCTCTCATCATTGTGTGCTTGTAAACAATCACCACATGACTGAGAACTATAATGAAAAATATGTGACAGGTGAAATAAAGAATGTGATTTTCTTAATCTCCTAACGTATTGCACAAATTGACTGTAAATATTTACTTAAAAAGTAGCTACAAACAGTAAAATGAATTTTTAAAAAACTTCAAATAACTAGTTTCAACGGTATTGACGGTATTGAAAAACGATCCCATGGCTATTTCCAAATACCCAGTTATATGGTACAGTATATACGGTATACCATTCAAGCCTATCTCTCACCCCTCACTAGATTAGAATGGAGCAGTAGAACAGGTCTGAGAGAGAAAGGCTTGGTGTTATCAACAGTTCTGAGAGACAAAGGTTTGGTGTTATCAGAAGTCTGGATCTAACAGATGACAGTTTTATTCAGTTTGTGTCTGATTGTCTCTCTCTTTAACAGCCTGTCCACTCTCTTCTTCTCTGGCCCTGCATTGGTTGCGTCCCAAATGGAACACTATTCCATAGGTCTTTGGTCAAAAGTAGTGCACTATTTAGGAAATAGGTTGCTATTTGGGACATGCCCATTGTGTCGTCAGTCTGCCCTGTTTGCTTTAATAAATCTGACCTGATGGAATTGTTTAACCCCATGCTGGGAAATCAACATGGCTATAAAAGACCACCTGTTCACTGTTCACTTAAACTCTACCAGTGTTTGATGTCTTGCGTCACAAATATTACTCTATTACTTATATAGCAGTACTTTTGACCAGAGCCCTATGAGAGCCCTATGGGCCCTGGTCAAAAGTAGTGCACTATGTAGGGAATAGGGTCCCATTTGGGAAGCAACCTCGGTGGAGTTGAGTGTATTAATAAAACTGAGTTTCAGGTCTCGTGTGCAGGTCCCCTCAGAAAGATTTTGTGTAAGCTCACTTTAACTTATATGAAAGATACAGTCCCAAGGGTGCTCTCTCTGAAATGTGAGAGCACCTAATATAGATGTGTCTATTTGGGACGGGAGTTAAACCTAAGTAGAGCCTCCCAGGTACTATGTTACAGTACATGACATAACTAAGAACATTACTGCTTTCTTGTTGCTGGCTTAAGAAACATGGGCTACACTTGGAAACAAGCTGAAGTGGTCAATTAAGAAAATAAAGGAAATGAGATTGGATGATTTTATAGTGTGCTTTGCTTTCAAGTTTCTTCTCTGGGCCAGCTTGTTTTGGTAGTGTTGAGAGAGAGACTGTAAGTAAAAGTCTGAGGTTAGTGACGCAGACATCTTTTGTCGTGTTTGCTGCAGAGCAAACATAACAAACACGGGGCCGAGGAGAGTTGTGCTTTGGTTCCGTATGAAACATTTTTCTTGTTATTAATCCTGTGTCACATATTCACTGTTGTCCAAAAATGTTCCCTACAACTCAAACAATGCTTCATCTGTTTCAGGAATATGGAATATGTGGATAAATAGGCAGTATCAATCAACCACGTTCAGAATTATGATGACACAAAGCTACTTCCATTACAGTCAAAACAAATGTCAGAAATTCACTGGATCTGTGATATATACACACCAAAGCCTCAACGCTGTAGTCCATACTAGGACTGTTGTGGTGACCGTATTACCGCCACACCGGCGGTCACAAGTCATGAAGGCAGTCAAATTCCACGTGACCATTTAGTCATGGTAATTAGGCTTCTCCAAGCTCTGATGCTGCTGATGGTCATTAGTAGTCTACCAAACTTGCTAACTGCCTGGTACTCAGCACTTTATTCTCCCTCTAATCACTCTGACATCAATGCAAATGTGTTCGAAAATCAAATCAAACACTTCATGAGAGCTCATGAGCTCGTTTTGCAACATTTCTATAGGCTCTGCAATTGCGTGAGAAAATAGAGTGATGGACTCTATTAAAAAGAGGAAGATCCCATCAGCTTTCTATAGGCTACGCCTACTATATTATTTTTCAACTCCTAATATTAAGTACATTGCTTATATTTACAGGAGTAAAGCCTACCTGGCTGGCATGGAAATAAACCACTGGAAAAGAGTTCTACATTTTTTCC
This sequence comes from Oncorhynchus nerka, assembly GCF_034236695.1. NCBI lineage: Eukaryota > Metazoa > Chordata > Actinopteri > Salmoniformes > Salmonidae > Oncorhynchus > Oncorhynchus nerka. Next base: position 81,954,893 of record NC_088423.1, read on the forward strand.
CCGCTGCCCCTGTTTCGATACAGGTGCATGATTATGGTCCATTTTAAATCAAAACAAATTTCACACATATGTATTATTTAGTATATGTTGTCACGTGTGCTCACCTGCGTGTCGTCAGACTCACCTGGACTCCATCACTTCCCTGATTACCTTCCCTATACATGTCACTCCCTTTGGTTCATTCCCTATACATGTCACTCCCTTTGGTTCCTTCCCTATACATGTCACTCCCTTTGGTTCCTTCCCTATATATGTCCCTCCCTTTGGTTCCTTCCCTATACATGTCACTCCCTTTGGTTCCTTCCCTATACATGTCCCTCCCTTTGGTTCCTTCCCTATACATGTCACTCCCTTTGGTTCCTTCCCTATACATGTCACTCCCTTTGGTTCCTTCCCTATACATGTCACTCCCTTTGGTTCCTTCCCTCCCTTTGGTTCCTTCCCTATGTCACTCCCTTTGGTTCCTTCCCTATACATGTCACTCCCTTTGGTTCCTTCCCTATACATGTCACTCCCTTTGGTTCCTTCCCTATACATGTCACTCCCTTTGGTTCCTTCCCTATACATGTCACTCCCCTTGGTTCCTTCCCTATACATGTCACTCCCTTTGGTTCCTTCCCTATACATGTCACTCCCTTTGGTTCCTTCCCTATACATGTCACTCCCTTTAGCTCCTTCCCTATATATGTCACTCCCTTTGGTTCCTTCCCTATATATGTCACTCCCTTTGGTTCCTTCCCTATATATGTCACTCCCTTTAGTTCCTTCCCTATATATGTCACTCCCTTTGGTTCCTTCCCTATACATGTCACTCCCTTTGGTTCCTTCCCTATATATGTCACTCCCTTTGGTTCCTTCCCTATACATGTCACTCCCTTTGGTTCCTTCCCTATACATGTCACTCCCTTTGGTTCCTTCCCTATATATGTCACTCCCTCTGGTTCCTTCCCTATACATGTCACTCCCTTTGGTTCCTTCCCTATATATGTCACTCCCTTTGGTTCCTTCCCTATACATGTCACTCCCTTTGGTTCCTTCCCTATATATGTCACTCCATTTGGTTCCTTCCCTATATATGTCACTCCCTTTGGTTCCTTCCCTATATATGTCACTCCCTTTGGTTCCTTCCCTATATATGTCACTCCCTTTGGTTCCTTCCCCAGGCGTTATTGTTTCTGTTTCTGTGTCATGTCTGGGTGCTGTTAATGTTTCTTGTTTTGTATTATGTCGCGTTTATTTAATTAAAACACTCACTCCCTGAACTTGCTTCCCGACTCTCAGCGCACATCGTTACATATGTAAAGACAAGATTAAATCAAGAATTGTCTGATGGGTGAATATATTATCCTATCACGTGAATTATATATTATCACTTGTGAATGATGCCCAGCATAACAAACAATGCCTTTTTTTGCAACTATTTCGAATCATAGTCGCACACCTCATGCAGCCTAGCCCAAGGTTTGTATCACAACTAAATTGTCCAAATAACTTCTTAAAATTAAGCACATTATTCTGCTTTACAAGGGATGTAGGGCCTAACTGGCATACATAAGTAGCGCGTGAGATCAATTTTGGGGAAGATAAGTTTCACAATAAAAATGTGCCTTTATAATAAAAGCATTACATGCATAATTGCATTTGCGGTCACTGTTGATAATGATGTTTTCCACTGATGGAACATTCGTGCTTATAGCCTTGCTATAATGTGAAGAAATAGCCTAATAGTTTATCAACTTTTTAAGCTACTGTAAATCTTCTGATCTGTTGTGTCAGCCACATTGTGTAAAAAAGTTTTTTTGGTGCTAGTGGTTGTATTCATTTGGGATCTATCGCAACCCAGAACTGCTATGGTTTGAATATTTATTTATTGCACAGACTAGAATAGGTCAACCTTTGTACCATGGGGGATAGTAGATTGACATAGGCTAGTGCGTTTGCTGTTCGTTAGGCCTACTCATCTTGTTGGCTGACTAAAAGTAAATGTGGACAGTTCTTCCAATATCTTCAATATGCAAGTTGCGTCCCCGATGTGTCTGTCTTTACTTGCAGCCTGTGAGAAAGACCCAATCAAGCGATGGAGCGTGCAGCACTCAGCAAGAAGGGCACAACAGCCACTGGCCGCAAAAGGCATGGATTTTTTTTAGGGTGCATTACCATTACCGCCATGAAATTCTAGGCATTATCAAGTGCTTGTCAAATTGTGAATGAGAGACTGATGTAGTGTGTACAGCCTGCACAATAAAACAAAGCAAAGATCATGCCTTTCAAGCAACTTTTTCAAATTATCATTAAAGTCGCATCATGCAGCCTTACAATGTATTAAAAATCTAAACATAAAGCCCAACATTGGTAGAACAACTAAAGTTACATTAATAACTCTAAATGAAGCATATAGGAGTAGCTATTTCTTTACTAACCGCTCAACACAAAATAGTCACATGTGCGCACTCCCTCAAATCGTTTGGAGAATCCTTTCTATTTTATTCAGCTATGTTCAATTGTATTCTTCATACTATAAAATAATGGCACAGAATTCTAAGCAAATCCTGTCTGCTAAATTAATTAGTGTAGCCTACTACAGCCATTTGGCATAGCCAGATCAGGACCTAACATAAGGACAACTCAGAGTATGCTATTCTGTTCTTCTGAAATAGACTACATTTTCTTATCATGCTTCTTTAGACCTGTTTAAAATAGATAATAGATTTATTGTGAAGGTGTAGGATATATGACATGGATTTATTAGACTTTTTAAAGTGTATATGTTCCTAAGGTCAGCATCAGTAGGCTATGTGTGGAAGCCAGGAGATGCTAAATGTGTTTATGTTAATTAAAGGTCAATTACCGTGAGACCGACAGTCAGTTGATTGACAATCACCGGCTGACAAACCTTCGTGACCACCACATCCCTAGTTGATACCAATAATGACCAAAAGCATCTGTTCTAGCACTTTGCCTACATGGACTTGTGTCCTTAGCCTGGGTCCAATCCAGCTAGTCTACATATTATGTACATGAACCACCCCCTCCCCTCTTCTCCCTTTACCACTGAGTCTGGTCTGGTCCACACTCCCGAGAGCAAATCCTAAAAGAAAGCAGTAGCTGAATGAGGAGTTTCATCTTTGATCTAGAGGGGTGCAAAGCCATTGGCCCGCCGCCACAAAGGGGCTTAGGGCTGAGGAGAAGAGTATAAGGCCTCAGAAACATGGGGAAGCTTTCCCACAATGCCTGCTGTTAGCAGCACAGACACACAAGCCCAGTGCAGTCAAACATTTGATTTACCTGTGTTTTATATATATACAGTATTTCCACCTTATGAGGTTGGAATAATACTGCAAAATTGTGAAAATGATGACAATGCCCTTTTAGTGTAAGAGCTGTTTGAAAAGACCGCCTGAAATTTCAGCTTATTTTGCTGGATGGAGTTTTGGCCTGCCTAGTGACATCACCAGGATGTACATTACTTAATAGACCAATAAGAAAGAGAGTTCCAAACCAGCTAGTTTTCAGTTTTCCCCTCCCCGCTCAGACCACTCCCAGACAGTCCTAGCAAAATTCTTGCTTGAGAAATTGCTCTTCGCTAAGAAGATATTTTTGCTTCTTTTTGACCATTTTAATTTAAAACAATCCCAGTAAGGTAATTAATTGTTGCCCAGAAATGATTTGATATTGAGATAAGAACAGCTGCATTGGACCTTTAAGGAAATGACATGAGAGTAGTCCAAATCAGCTTGGTGGTGGTGTTGTCTTGCATTTGCCTCTAAACCTTGAATGTCTACATGTTGTTTACTTTGGGACAGCTTTGAAGTAACTCCAGCACCAAGATGCTATCATTTAAACCAAGCTTACTTTTACTGCACTCTTAGCTCTCTGGTCTATGGCTACTGTGGTTTTAGGTGTGTCATTATCTGAGATAATGCATTGTTTAATCGCCATACAGGAAAGATTTTCATCACAGTAGATGGGTTTGTTTCAGTGGTATTAGTGCTGATGGTGGTGTTGCTGTACTAGATAGGACAGGTGGGTATGGGCTCAGTGACCTGGATCCATCCCTATAGAGAGCTGCGGAGAATGGAGTCTTCTCCTATTGCGCTGGCAGAACAGACACATTTCTCTATTCCCTGGACACTATTACTGGTTAAACACACTCATTAGAATGGTTTTGCCTCTGTACACACTGCAAAACGCAGGTACCAGTCACTGTTTGAGAGACTCACTGTAAGTTAATCCTCTAATTCTTTGAGAGTAATTGCATAAAAATGACATTTAACTCAGGAGGTTGAAACAACGTTTATAAACCAGGCTACCGTTATAATTTGACGCAGGCAGAAATGCTTCCTGGATTAAAAGTGACAGTATGAAAGTTTTCTACCATGCAATGCTTATGTAAATAGATCTGATGTACCAACAAATTATTCCACCAGCAAATTCATTGTGTACAATCAGAAGGATCTGTAGTATTACCTGTTAAGCTTTCATGCTTCTCTTCTTACTCGCAAAACAAAACTCTTTAGGCTAGTAATGGATTAGGTAAATACCTGTGTTTTTCTCCATGCATGTATTGTAAAGATACAGCTGTAAACGGGCATGGGTGTACTGTATCTATCTACCCTGTGCTGTGCTGTGCTGTGCTGTGCTGTGCTGTGCTGTAACAGTATAACTTTAGACTGTCCTCTCGCCCATACCCGGGCACGAACCAGGGACCCTCTGCACACATCAACAACAGTCACCCACGAAGCATCGTTACCCATCGCTCCACAAAAGCTGCAGCCCTTGCAGAGCAAGGGGAACTACTACTTCAAGGTCTCAGAGCAAGTGACGTCACCGATTGAAACGCTATTTAGCGCGCACCGCTAACTAAGCTAGCCGTTTCACATCCTGCTTGCACTGTGCAGTGCTGTGCTGTGCTGTGCTGTGCAGTACTATGCTGTGCTGTGCTGTGATGTGCTGTGCTGTGATGTGCTGTGCAGTGATGTGATGTGATGTGCTGTGCAGTGCTGTGCTGTGCTGTGCTGTGATGTGCTATGCTGTGCTGTGCTGTGATGTGATGTGCTGTGATGTGCTATGCTGTGCTGTGATGTGCAGTGCTGTGCTGTGCTGTGATGTGCAGTGCTGTGCTGTGCTGTGCTGTGCTGTGCAGTGCTGTGCTGTGCTGTGATGTGCTGTGCAGTGCTGTGCTGTGCAGTGCTGTGCTGTGCTGTGATGTGCTGTGCAGTGCTGTGCTGTGATGTGCTGTGCTGTGCAGTGCTGTGCTGTGCTGTGATGTGATGTGCTGTGCAGTGCTGTGCTGTGCTGTGATGTGCTGTGCAGTGCTGTGCTGTGATGTGATGTGCTGTGCAGTGCTGTGCTGGTATGTGATGTGATGTGCTGTGCAGTGCTGTGCTGTGATGTGCTGTTCTGTGCTGGCTGCATGCATCCTTCCTTGCCATGTATTTTTCTCGATAAGACTACAGTAAGTATAAACCGACCAGTTGTTCAATCTCTATAAATCTGAGAAACACAAACTGCTGAGCGGTGACTCATATATCAGTCTATTATACACTACAGGGCTGACTGTATTAAACAAATGGATCTGCCTGCAGCTGGAGGAGAGAGACCAGTATAGGGGAGCAAAGGTTATTGTCTAATTTCAATCTTGGCTGCCTTCCCAGAACTTTACCACGTTCCAATTTGTGGCTGTGTTGCTTGGCACTACTGACAGAACAGAGAGAGGTCCTGCTGCAAATACTGTTTGTGTTCGGCTACAGAAATGTGTCTGGAAAACTGGCAATCAACAGGTCGGCACAGATTAACGCAATGACTGGAGCAAATTAGCTGAAATTGTGGAAATGCTATCGATAAAGATGTTTTCCTTTGGGTTGTTGAGCGACATATACCTGCCATTTTTGCCAGTCGTTGTTAGTTGTTACAGTATCGTTCTCCTACACAATCATTGGGGGATGGTGTGTAAGATCACATATACACCCATTATGGCATGTTAATACACTGCCTAGCATGTTATGAATTGTTTTATTCCAAAGTGAAAGGACAGCTGCAAAGGACAACTGTGGACAAAAAACAGCTGTTTAGACCTGCATTTTATAGACAATTAGCTATTTCAAGTATGTATTTTCCAGCATACTACCCTCCATTCAGCAATTTGACTGACAATTCGTGGCAACAGGGCCTCCGAAAACTAAATTTAAAAAACAAGCGTCTGTTGAGTTTCAGATATTATTTTCGATATGTGACAGGAGCCATCAAGACTAAATGCTCTGTTCATGCTTTTCACTCTATTTACACCTGAAGTGCCATTTTAACATTTCACTTTTCAAAGGAAGTGTAAGATTATGATACCTACTGTTGAATAATTACAAAGACTTCATCTTCACTATTTATTTCACATCACAGCAACCAGTGACATTTAGAGAGCTTAAGAAGAAATCTGCACTACAGATATGTTTAAACACAATGTAAAATGATTCCGTTCCTCCATGTTAGAAAGAACAACGAGATCAAAGTGAACCTGAAAATGACAGTCCACAGAGTTAATGTTTTAGAGGATTTCTTTTTTACAGGGAAGGGAAAAGAGAAGCTGAGCTTAGCTAGCAAAGCATTGAAAAAGGTGACGAGAAAATATACCTCTCTCTCTGTCTCGGTCTCTCCGTCTCTCTCAATTCAATACAAAGGGGCTTTTTTTGGCATGGGAAACATACGTTTACATTGTCTAAGCAAGTGAAATAAACAATAAACAAAGGTGAGAAGACACAAAACATTAACAAAAAACTATTAGAATTAAACAGTAAATATTGCACTCAAAAAGGTTTCAAAAAGATAAATACTTTTCAAGTGTTATATTATCAGCTATTTACAGTGTTTTAGTAATGTGCAAATAGTTGAAGTACGAATAGTACGGGAAGATAAATAAGCAGATAAATATTGGTGGTATTTGCAATGTTGTTTGTGCTCCTCTGGTTTCCCTTTTCTCATGGCAACGGGCCACAAACCTTGCTGTCATGATTGCACAGATATGGGAGTTTATCCATGTTTGATTTGTTTTCAAATTCTTTGTGGGTCTGTGTGATTTTCTCTCTCTCTCAAAATATCCTTGGTGAGGCTGACACGTAAAAGGCATTTGACCAATCAAATACAGCCATGACACTTAAAAGTGTGGATTTCCCTCAGGATAATATAAGGCTAAGCGTTTGCCTTTACGACTAATGTATGAGCCAATGGTATAACTCATAAAGTCAGTCATGTGCGCATACAGTACATTACAACCATAAACCAGCATCTGGTTCTGGAATGGAGAGTAGGAGAGTCATGGCAATGTCATTATTCTATCCAACCCCTTTCAACTGAGTATACTAGATGAAGTGAAATACATTACATTAAGATCATGGTTCAATTAGATTTGTTAGTGTGTTCTAGAACATGAGGATCTACTTATTGCAACGTAGAGGTGCTTTAATGGACAGTTTAATGCTGGGTATTATTTAGGTTGACTACAGAGATTAAGTAGTGTACAGTTTGTATTAAACAACTACGGGAAAAAGTATCTGTTTTTCCACGCTTAAAAATAACACTGCTCATTTGATATTCTACACTACTCCACCTCTGAGGCAGGAAGGTCTGCTAAGTGTCTATAGCAAAATAAGCCATTGACCACAGCTCCCTCAGAGCAGTTTTATCCCATTTCTAACAGTCCAGGAAGATGATAAAGGGGTCAGACAGTGACATATGCTGTATTTGAGCCTTGACCTCTATGTTAGGGGTAAATGGGAACCACGCTGTGAGTTTCTGCACCAAAATAAACGAGACAGTTCAGCAAAGGCCGGGTTCCACCATACGTTCTACAAAGAACCCAAGCACTTTCCCCACTGTGTGTGTGTATGTGTGTACCAACATGCCTCTCCATTCGTCTTCATTAAGCTTGTGTTTGAACTGTTTCTCCACATCTCTGTAAGTATAGAGTCTACTGGGAGCAGCTGCAGCTCCTTCATACTGTAGCAGCCCACATCTCATCTACTCTACACTGTCCTTCTCACTATCCTTCACAGACGTCCTTCTTTAAAGACACAGAGAGTGAGAGGCTTTTAAACAGTTGTGCTGGACAGGTGGAGAGAAAACACTACTTTCTTTTGGAGAGAGAGAGAGAGTGACAGCCAATTTACCTGCAGAGAGGGGGGCAGATTCAATGGACACAGAGATAATTCATCTCTTCATTCATGTAAACTGAAGAGATCGACCAAATCAGCTCTCCAACAGTATTGACTGTTAGCTCCTTGTATTTCACAGTTTTTATTAAATCGGGAGCATTACTGCTATCACGCTGGCCCCAAAATCCAAATAAAGGCCTGGATTGGATAACGAGGCTACCATCACACTGGGAAGCAATAATAATTTGTAAGGGCCTCTCTAAACAGGCACATCGCAAATTGTGATATATTATAGTTCAGTGACTCTTTCTCACTAGCATCATCTGAATCCATATCCTTAATCCATATCATTTTTATATGATGATTTGTTACCCTCAGATTTGTTGTTGGCTCTCTCTCGCCCACAGACCATCAGACATCAGTGCTGGTTACGCTGGTCAGTGTAGAGTTGTCAGATCCAGGAATTCAAAGATCAGGAACAACAATAGCCAGAGGCCTGCCTGACTGGGCTCTAAAAGCCTCTATGTCAGCACACAGTGGTTTGACAGCCTGTGTAACAAACTCTGGATGTATTTTATCTTACAAGCTTTACTAGAGTGCTGCATATTCTCTCAGTTATGTTAGTATCACTTTCTACAGAGAAACATCATGTTTTTATAATTAAAAGAGAAACATGATACTGATCATATATTATCATGAGTGTTTCCTCACAAGTACTGTATGTGGGGTGAGTTAAGTGAATAGAATTATGTGGTCAAATATGACGAGATGCAAAAAAGGACAACAATTTAAATGAGTAAAACATGTGAAGCCATCACACTGAAGCCTAATAAAGAGCATATATTCATTGTAATCCCATGTGGGTAATTATGAATGGAATATGCTCAACCGCAATTTGGGAAACTCTGCCAGAATCAGCAATAGTAGCCATTACGTTAACTACTGTACTTTTATGATATAGTGCTGTGAATATATATCCTTTCCCTCAAATAATATTTTATTCACTTTTAGGAAAAGGGATATGTTACTTTTATGTTCCCTAAACACCGAACGCTCTGATGCATGATTTGTCATTGTTATTCAGAACTCGCTCACCTCCACTTAAAACATGATCCTTCTGGAGTCTAATGAAGCACCAAGGTAGGTCCCTGGGGGTTCCGCCTTGCCAGAGAAACCCTCTGATTTATGTACTACTTTGTTTTTCCTGCTTAAGGCTTGCCTGTTGTGTTGTGAGAGAGATGACCCTGCCTGGTGATGAATATGCAGATGGAGCATTTACTCTTATTTGTTAATTAGCTCCTGTGAAAAATATATTCTCTCTGAAAATGTCAATACCCACAATACACTACAACAGCCAGTCTGAACATAAGGCTCTCTCTTTCTGTCCTATCGTTTCCCAGTCTCCGCCTTCTCACAATTAAACCAAAAACAATCTGCCTGTATTTGCAATGACACTCCATTGCTGGATAAACTTTGATACCCAGATTAAATAAAATGGCACTTTTGGACGGCACTAAGCAGCCATCGTGCGGAACTGATTGGCTTTTAAAAACACCAATTAGTACTCAACCTTGTGGCTGTCCAACTGTAGCCTGCTAATGTGAGTGCACACACTTGTGATTTAGCCTCAATATCATGGCTCTATCAGGCCTCCGTTTAGCCTGGAGAGATATTAGCACAGCCCACTCTCATGTTGGAGTGTCACGGACCTCTTCATCTGTTTTGAGTAAACAAAATAAAACTGCAACCGGAAAATATGAGGGCTTGTTTGTAGTTAGACATGCTGGAGAAAAGCATAGAAAGGGAATTTGTGCTTTGATCCGCAAACATGATCTGAAACCCACTGCACATTAGGCTAGTTCATAAAATGAAAGAGATCCTGGAATTGAATAAACAGGCCTGGTATGTGGTGGACACTGGTGGAAAATGTGTTAATGTTATGAAAACATTACACATCCTGCATTTTTTGTTGTTTAACCTTTAGCTAGGCAATTCAGTTAAGAAAATATGTATGTAATCATTAGTCCATCTGCTGAATGTACTATCCTCAGGCAAAAAAAATATATAAACTGGAAAGAAAAAATGTAAATATGCTTGAATTCTTTGAGCCTGTCCCATCTGTAAATAATTGGAAAGATGCTTTAATTCTTTGAGGGAGTCCACTAGGTTGGGCGACATACTGTTTACACCATATACTGGACTATTTTGAAATACAGTTGGTATTATTTTTTAAAAACTATTATTTGACACATCTTAGATTTCTTATAGTTATACTTTACTACCTCCGCAGCCCCACGAGGCAGGGGTGCCCACAGCCCCGCCGCCCTTGACTTTTTCAACATTTTGTTACAGCCTTATTCTAAAATAGATTTTTTTCCCCTCATCAATCTACACACAATACCCCATAATGACAAAACAAAAACAGGTTTTTAGACATTTTTTAAATATCACATTTACATAAGTATTCTTGGGTATGACGCTACAAGCTCGGCACATCTGTATTTGGGGAGTTTCTCCCATTCTTCTCTGCAGATCCTCTCAAGCTCTGTCAAGTTGGATGGGGAGCGTTGCTGCACAGCTATTTTCAGGTTTCCAGAGATGTTTGATCGGGTTCAAGTCCGGGCTCTGGTTTTGCCACTCAAGTACATTCAGAGACTTGTCACGGAGCCACTCTTGCATTGTCTTGGCTGTGTGCTTAGGGTTGTTGTCCTGTTGGAAAGTGAAACTTCGCCCAGTCTGAGGTCCTGAGCACTCTGGAGCAGGTTTTCATTAAGGTCCTCTCTGTACTTTGCTCCGTTCATCTTTGCCTCGATCCTGACTGGTATCCCAGTACCTTCTGCTGAGGAGTGGCTTCCATCTGGCCATTCTACTATAAAGGCCTGATTGGTGGAGTGCTGCAGAGATGGTTTTCCTTCTGGAAGGTTCTCCCATCTCCACAGAGGAACTCTAGAGCTCTGTCAGAGTGACCATCAGGTTCTTGGTCAGCTCCCTGACCAATGCCCTTCTCCCCTGATTGCTCAGTTTGGCCAGGTGGCCAGCTCTAGAAGGAGTCTTAGTGGTTCCAAATTTCTCCCATTTACGAATAATGGAGGCCACTGTGTTCTTGTGGACCTTCAATGCTGCAGAAATGTTTTGGTACCCTTCCCCAGATCTGTGCCTCGACACAACAGATCTGTGTCTACGGACAATTCCTTCAACCTCATGACACTGTCAACTGTGGGACCTTATACAGACAGCTGTGTGCCTTTCCAAATCATGTCCAATCAATTCAATTTCCCACAGGTGGACTCCAATCAAGTTGTAGAAACATCTCAAGGATGATCAATGGAAACAGGACCTGAGCTCAATTTCGAGTCTCATAGCAAAGGGTTTGAATACTTATGTAAATAAGGTTTTTCTGTTTTATATATTTTATAAACCTGCATAAAAAAATTGAAAATCTGTTTTCCCTTTGTCATTATGGAGTATTGTGTGTAGATTGCTGAGGATTTTTTCAAATTTAATCAATTTTAGAATAAGGCTGTAACATAACAAAATGTGGAAAATGTCTGAATACTTTCCGAAGGCACTGTATGTCTACAGAAGTATGTGGACTCCCCTTCAAATTAGTGGATTCGGCTATTTCAGCCACACCTGTTGCTGAAAGGTGTATAAAATCGAGCACACATCCATGTAATCTCCTTTGACAACCATTGGCAGTAGAATGGGATTACTGAAGAGCTCAGTGACTTTCAACGTGGCACTATCATAGGATGCCAACTTTCCAAAAAGTAACGTTGTCAGATTTCTGCCCTGCTAGAGCTTCCCCGGTCAACTGTAAGTGCTGTTATTGTGAAGTGGAAATGTGGGGGCGCCCCTGCCTCGTGGTGGCTGTGGGGGTGCATGCTACACCTCTGCTTACAACTATAAATTCAGTATAACTATAAGAATTCTAAGATGTGTCAAATAAATTCTATCCAGCTCAGGGCTCCAGCTATGCATTTGGGTAATCACTAGATGTCAAGATCAAGCTCCTTGGTTACAGCAGAGACATTCAATTCCCCCTGGATGAAGATCCCTGTTGCCTAAATTGTTTTGTGTGTCAAAAAAAAAATTTAACAAATGTTTTTGGGAGGTTACAGAAATGGTATGAAGGTATGAAAACCTGGATACTGCCCAACCCTAGAGTCCATATTTGGCAACTAGCAAACTACCAGTCCAACAGAGAACAATATGAGAAATAACTTATTGTAATTGCAATAACAGTAATTGCAATAATAATGGCGAGCACAATTACACAGAGGAATGTGCTTCAAGTTTATGTCTGATAAGAGCCAAAGCATCAGACAATCACTGAGGTAATTACAGAAAGATATGTAACTCACACTCCTCCATATAACTTCAGCATATTGCCTCATTAACGACCATCTTAATTCCATTTTACCCACAGTTTATTACAATACTCACCACTCACAGATGTTGGTAAACATGAATGAAGCTTCGCTTGGAACATGCCTCAGTAAACAATGCTTTTTTTCTGGTATTTCTCGACATTTGGGCCGAGAAAATTTATTATCTTTTGAAGCAATAGTTAATCGCTATATAGGCTAAGTATTGCTTAAATATCTTACTAGCATCTGGAGGATAGTTTGTGGAGGAGAAGTAGGTGTAATCTATGATGTCAGCAACAGGCTAATGTTGTCATTAGCCAATAGGAACGAATGTCTTACGCTTACAGTCCAATCAAAATATGACATCACCTGACATCCTCAATGTTTTGTGGCAACAGGATCCCTAGATAGTAGAACGCTTTATTAGTCAGTGATCAAAGCTAATGGTGCTAGGCCGCTAGCACCATGGCCTGTTGAGTAGCAAATGGTCTGGATAAAGCAGTAGGAACATGATCCAAGCTACTATCCAAAGCATACAGATATGCTGCTGTTTCAACAACATCACAAATTGAGACCTTTGTAACACCAGACAACTGCTTTCAACATACACAAAATATCTGATATTGTACAGTGACCAATCTCTGGCTCTTTCCAGGAGAATCAATGGCACTCTAATAGACTTCACTGAAAACAAACCACGACAACAAAGAAATACTTGATTTACTTTAAATGACTGTTGTCATTCAAGCCAGCCACACCCATGTAAAAGGAAGTGTGGTGTATCAAGGGTAAACCCCTAAGTATTGGTGCACAGTGCCTTGCAAAAGTATTCATCCCCCTTGGCGATTTTCCTATTTTGTTGCATTACAACCTGTAATTTAAATTGATTTTTTATTTGGATTTCATGTAATGGATATACACAAAATAGTCCAAATTGGTGAAGTGAATTTTTTTTTAAATAATACAAAGCGGAAAAGTGGTGGGTGCATATTGCTATGAAGCCCCTAAATAAGATCTGGTGCAACCAATTACCTTCAGAAGTCACATAATTAGTTAAATAAAGTCCACCTCTGTGCAATCTAAGTGTCACATGATCCGTCACATGATCTCAGTATATATATACACCTGTTCTGAAAGGCCCCAGAGTCTGCAACACCACTAAGCAAAGGGCATCACCAAGCAAATGGCACCATGAAGACCAAGTAGCTCTCCAAACCGGTCAGGGACAAAGTTGTGGAGAAGTACAGATCAGAGCTGGGTTATACAAAAATATCAGAAACTTTGAACATTCCAGGGAGCACCATTAAATCCATTATTTAAAAATGGAAAAAATATGGCACCACAACAAACCTGCCAAGAGAGAGAGGGCCGCCCACCAAAACTCATGGACCAGGCAAGGATGGCATTAATCAGAGAGGCAACAAAGAGACCAAAGATAACTCTGAAGGGGCTGCAAAGCTTTTTGGCCATCAAGGAAAACGCTATGTCGGGCGCAAACCCAACACCTCTCATCACCCCGAGAACTCATTCCCCTCAGTGAACTACGGTGGTGGCAGCATCATGTTGTGGGGCTGTTTTTCATCGGCAGGGACTGGGAAACTGGTCAGAATTGAAGGAATGATGGGTGGCACTAAATACAGGGAAATTCTTGAGGAAAACCTGTTTCAGTCTTCCAGAGATTTGAGACTGGGACGGAGGTTCACCTTCCAGCAGGACAATGACCCTAAGCATACTGCTCAAGCAACACTCGAGTGGTTTAAGGGGAAACATTTAAATGTCTTGGAATGGCCTAGTCAAAGCCCAGACCTCAATCCAATTGACAATCTGTGGTGTGACATAAAGATTGCTGTACACCAGTGGAACCCATCCAACTTGAAGGAGCTGGAACAGTTTTGCCTTGAAGAATGGGCAGAAATCCCAGTGGCTAGATGTGCCAAGATGATAGAGACAGTTATGCACACTCCAGTTTTCTGTTGTTTTGTCTTATTTCTTATTTGTTTCACAATAAAAAATATTTTGCATCTTCAAAGTGGTAGGCATGTTGTGTAAATCAAATTAAACAACCCCCCCCCAAAAAAAATATATATATTTTGATTCCAATTAGTAAGACAACAAAATAGGAAAAATGCCAAGGGGGGTGAATACTTTTGCAAGCCACTGTACATCAGACAAACAACTTGTGTTACTACCTAACAGAGCTATCTTAGAATTGCCAGTAATCTCAATGTCACTAGAACAATCCCAATCCCAAAACCAAAACTCTGTAAGGTCTAGGCTGCTCTCCTAGAAGATGCATATTACAAGCTAATTGAGTCTGCTGGAAACTACAGGGGGGCTGAAGGTTCACCACGATTAGCTTGTGTAACTGCTGAAGGTCAACGCAGCTCTGCTGAGCAGCCACAAGCCTTCATAAAACCATGCAGCGTATCATTATTTTCACAGTGTTTCATTATGGATTGTTAACCTTGGCTAACTCCCCAACTAACGCTTTAATCAACTGCCTGTAATGTCTCTGATACAATGTAATCATTCTGCTTCTCCTTCTCATTTATCAGTGGGTAGGAAGGAAAAACTTACCTGTGTCTCCATTATAGAAAGAGAGAAAAAGAGCGAGAATAATAAGAGAGCAAGCTCCTTTCCCAGGATCTGCATGTGTCTGGAAAGACGTGAGTAAGAGCTTCCGAAGAGGAGAGAGGAACGTTCAGGGTTATTGCCCATTGTCAGAGAAACTAGATCGTTTTCCTAGAAAGGAATGGAATATGAAAGACTTTTCAATAGCATGTAGTCTCAGGAGGAAACTAAAGAACTCCTCAATGCCGAGGCCTCTTTCTCCTTGGCCTGGTTCCTACCACTGGCATCCCACACCATAGCCACCTGTGAGGATGTGTACACTGGGTCCCACTGCAATGAAGAGATGAGCTCAAACAAAAAGCCTAAAATATCAGCTCCTTTCCCAAATGTACTAGGGGAGTCTTCATAAGACAAATACATTGTGGAACACTCTCATCAACTCATCAGTTTGCAAACAATCAGAGGTTGCAACCAGCGACCTCTAAACCCCACAAGAATGATTGCCAAGAAACAAAAGAGAACTTAACCAACTAGTGGATGACTTTTCAGAGTCTTCTCCCTCCACATCAATACTGCTTTCAAAGATCCAGATGGAGGCCAGCAGCAAAGTGTCCCCTTATTGGGCCTTTATTGGTACATCCTAAATGCAACATTGAATTAAGGCAGGGGAACGGGGAGGCACGCTTTTTGTTTAAGACAGTACGTCTGAGGCCAATAAAAATCAGCAATGAAGCAATCACTGTATAATTTTTGGAAACCATCTGAAAAGAGAGCACTTTCCAGTTTTAATATGCGTATGAAATAAATATTAGAGCCGAGCCAGAGCATGAGATAAACCATATGTTTCTTGGTGGATAAAAAAAATTATCCATAGGCTAGTACTTTCTACAAAACGCTACATGTCTTTATCTTTTCTCCAATATATACAAGTGAACTCCAACTAAATAGTGATTTACAGTAAATGTGTGGTACATTGAGAACAGATAGGGAAATGCTACTCGGGGGGAGTATGTTACTTATCAAAAGTTGGGTTCAAAGCGGATATGTGAGAGGGATTTGTGTGGTTGCCAGACGTGTTATTTTATTGAGAGTAATGGTGCACCCCATAGGCTGATACAATCTGACAACATCTTAATGGTTATTGAATATGTTAGAGAGAGTTTGATGTTTTAGTAAAAATATCTGTTTTTCTCTCTCACTTTTTCTCTTTCCCTGTTTTGATATTGGGGCTCACTCACCATGTGTCTTATTTCATATGTTGGCATAATGATGAATTGTTTTGGGTTGTACAGTCAAGCACTTTTTTTCAGAAAAACATTCCAGGCATCACTGTGAACTGATTGCTTTGGAAAATTGTGTCCTTGGAGCTACATACTACAGGCAGGAGTAGTAACTAGAATTGTGTACTTTTACACAAATAAATGAATACTAAGTATCCATATATGAGATTAATGCTTTCTGACAGAGAGGATAAATTATCAATATATGAATAGGCACTACTATCCAGTTAAAGAACAATGGACACAATCAACTATTTAAACCCATAAATAAACAACAAGAAACTAGAGGTCGACCGATTAATCGGAATGGCCGATTAATTGGGGCCGATTTCAAGTTTTCATAACAATCGGAAATCGGTATTTTTGGGCACCGATTTATTTATTTTTTTAAATACATTTTTTATAGCTTTTATTTAACTAGGCAAGTCAGTTAAGAACACATTCTTATTTTCAATGACTGCCTAGGAACTGTGGGTTAACTGCCTTGTTCAGGGGCAGAACGCTCTAGTCCAACGCTCTAACCATTGCCCTCCACGAGTAGCCTGCCTGTTACGCGAATGCAGTAGAAGCCAAGGTAAATTGCTAGCTAGCATTAAACTTATCTTATAAAAAACAATCAATCATAATCACTAGTTATAACTACTAATCCAGTTTAGCAGGCAATATTAACCAGGTGAAATTGGGTCATTTCTCTTGCGTTCATTGCACACAGAGTCAGGGTATATGCAACAGTTTGGGCTGCCTGGCTCATTGCGGACTAATTTGCCAGAATTTTACGTAATTATGACATACATTGAAGGTTGTGCAATGTAACAAGAATATTTAGACTTAGAGATGCCACCGGTTAGATAAAATACCGAAATAATAAACGTTTTGTTTTCAAAATGATAGTTTCCGGATTCGATCATATTAATGACCAAAGGCTCGTATTTCTGTGTGTTATTATGTTATAATTAAGTCTGATTTGATAGAGCAGTCTGACTGAGCAGCAGCAGGCCCGTAATCATTCATTCAAACAGCACTTTCGTGCGTTTTGCCAGCAGCTCTTCGCAAGCACAGCGCTGTTTATGACTTCAAGCCTATCCGTCTCATGGCTGGTGTAACCGATGTGAAATGGCTAGCTAGTTAGCTGGGTGTCATCTAATACTGTTTCAAACGTCACTCGCTTTTAGATTTGGAGTTGTTATTCCCCTTGCGCTGCAAGAGCCGTGACTTTTGTGGAGCGATGGGTAATGATGCTTCGAGTGTGGCTGTTGTCGATGTGTTACTGGTTCGAGCCCAGGTAGGGGCGAGGAGGGGGACGGAAGCTATACTGTTACACTGGCAATACTATAGTGCCTATAAGAACATCCAATAGTCAAAGGTATATGAAATACAAATGTATAGAGAGAAATAGTCCTATAAATACTATATTACCTACAACCTAAAACCTCTTACCTTGGAATATTGAAGTCTCATGTTAAAAGGAACCACCAACTTTCATATGTTCTCATGTTCTGAGTAAGGAACTTAAACGTTAGCTTTTTTACACGGCACACATTTTTACTTACTTTCTTCTCCAACACTTTGTTTTTTCATTATTTAAACCAAATTGAACATGTTTCATTATTTATTTGAGGCTAAATTGATTTTATTGATGTTTTACATTAAGTTCAAATAAGTGTTAATTCAGTAATGTTGTTATTGTCATTATTACAAATTAAAAAAAAAAAAATCATCCGATTAATCGGTATCGGCTTTTTTGGTCCTCCAATAATCGGTATCAGTATCGGCGTTGAAAAATCATAATCGGTCGATCTCTAACAGAAACAGAAATATTCTCCCAAGAACAGCTCTTTCAAAACTCTCAGAGCTAGGCCTACACAGAGAAGAGAGACAGACAAGGCCATGTCAGCACAGTGCCTATATACTGTAGATCTCTGCTACCATTTAATTCTAACATAAATTATGGCAAATTACATTTCCAGGAAAAACAAAGGAATATTCTTATCATTCTAATGCACGTCTATAAAAGATCCAATTAAAATCTGCCAGAGTGTGATGGCGCTTTTCCAATTTATATTAGCTTTTGAGGAGACTATTAACGTTTATTTATTAGGTGAAGATGACTTTAAATACTACACTATTAACGCTGCAGTAAAATTGGATTAGCAGAGTGAGATTTTAACATTTATCCTGTTACCACATATATAACGTTGGGGGAGGGGCGATCTACGATCAATGACTATGACCTTCTGAGGCCAACATGGCTCCCCTATTTCCATAACACTGACTCCAGCTGTTGGCTTGGGGACCTCTGCACTGGCTGGGAAAATGTAAGAAAACAGTTTGGAAATGGAGATAAACATAGCCGTTAAAGTCAATGTGTTCTAAACGTGACACAGATTATTTGCTTACTACTGTATTACAGTAACCAAGGCATAGGTCCAAGTTACATGAAATCACCTATTGAAAAACACTACGTTGTTACTGTGGTTCATTTCAGTCTTCCATTTAAACATTCAAATAGCTGTTGTATTACTCCATTTTCTGTGTGCTTTGTTCAGCAGGTCTAATGGATATTTGCCCACATGCTGACATTGTCTTCTCCCTAAAGGACGACCTGGTGGTGACACACACTGAGCATTATGGGAATGTTACATGGTCGTGGTGGCGCTATGGGCAGCTGAACAAAGGATAGCTGGACTAATCACCACAGTATGGCTGCGTCTGATATTGCACCCTATTCCCTATATAGTGCATATTGTTTTACCAGGGCCCTGGTCAAAAGTAGTGCAAATTAGGTGGCATTTTGGATGCACATAAATCTCCTTTGCCTTCTACATAATATCTCTCTCTCAGTCCCTACAGCACATAGCTCACTAATGAGGTGACATTTCACAGTCACAACAACGCATTTCCCTGCAAATGAAAGTCATAATAACAGTCAGCAATACCTTGATGAGAAGTAAAATACTTCCTTTCTGAACAGTAAGGGATGGTCTGAAAAATAGCACAGGCAAAAATTCAAACAATTGAACTTTTAAGTCTCGTTTTCTTGACAGGACCTCCTATTCACGTGTTGAGTGTAGGGGGTCATGCATATTTGATTGTGTAAAACGTCACATTTCTAATCTATCTACTAATTCAATCTGTGTTGGATTAAAGGTTAAATCCAGGGGAGATCAGTTAAATGTTTTGATACAGTCCTCTGTCAGCCCATTACGAGGCATTAGAAATTAGATACGTGAAAAATATGATGGCTGTCTCACTGCAACAGTGCTTTAAAAATAAATGTAAGTGTCTTAACTGCAATGCGAATAATTTATAGGACACAATTTATTGAATCACCCAGCCAGAACTGATTGACTGGTCCCACTGCTTAATTCACAGTAAAAGCCGTTTCTGTGGCACATAATCATTTATTCTCTCTCTTTAAAGATGGAATCCTTAATGGTGAAGCTGTCATGTACGTTTGGGATATTATAACACCACAGAAGTTACAGCAAACAACAAACACAGTTGTTTTGCCTCGAACATCACTGCACGCTCCGATAGAACAGCAGAATATGTACTGGACAGGAGTTTGGTGACACCTTAATTGGGGAGGATGGGCTCGTGGTAATGGCTGGAGCGGAATCACTGGAATGGTATCAAATACATCAAACACATAGTTTCCATGTGTTTGATGCCATTCCATTTGCTCGTTCCAGATATTATTATGAGCCGTCCTCCCCTCAGCAGCCTCCACTGATGTACTGAAATTTGTTGTACCACGCTGCTGATTTCCATTTGGACGTTGCTCACCTCCGTTTAGTCGACAAAACAAAAACAATAACAATGGCGCTCGGGTGAACAGATTCTATCTTTAATAAGTCAGTGAGGTTGATGCTGTCAGAGATGTAGCGAGACAAATAGGATGAGACGGTTTATCGTGGTGGAAAAAGAAGATCTCATGGTGAGTTAGTAGACCCTGGTGTGATATAAAGAGACATGTTAGGCTTGCCTAACGACTCACCCTGAATTGAATTATTCTGCTCTATCAATCGCTCCATACATTCAGTCTAAAACTGTAGTTTGTGTGACTTCAAAATGAGGGTAGTTGTAGAGAACAAATTAATTAGCGATTGGATATTCTCTAACAAGTATAACCAATCGGAGTACCAAAGTTAATGATGTCATCATATAGGCCAGCTCTGGACCAATCCATCGGTTTCTGGGACCAATCAGAACAGACAGAATGTGTTCACATTCTCGAAATCGTTGGAGATAGAGGCAATTCCAGACTCAACATGGAGAAGAAACATCGGTTGGCCAGAGCGATGTGGATGAGTAGCCAGGCAAATGCTTGGCTGTGGTTTTAAAGCCTAAAGAAAGTCCATCTAGGACCCTTAGGCAGAGGACGCGCTACAGCTCAAGTTTCCAGGGTACAGTACCTTTGTTAAATGATTCAGAACTTTGACAGTTTAAGCAATACTGGTTAAATGAGGCCTTTCTCTCTCATTCACTTGCAGGTGTGTCATGATAAATGACCGTAACCCTACACCGAGCATGACACCTCAGCTCTGAGCTACTACCCGTCTATTATATCTGAGTGCTGTGGAGCTGTAACAGTGACACGGCTGTTGGATTGTCCAGAGAGAAAACAGAACCTTCTGAGACAGTCTCTCTGTTCCCATGTCCAAACTAGCATACTACTTAAAAGGAAGCAATGTATCGGGCATGTGTTCTACGTCGTAGGCTAGTGTGGACATTCCAAAATCAAATCATATTTTATTTGTCACATGCTTGGTAAACAACAAGTGAAATGCTTACTGGGCCCTTCTCAACAATGATAATAGAAAAGTAGATACACAATGAGTAACTTGGCTATATACAGGAAGTACCAGTACTGAGTCATTGTGCAGGGGTACAAGGTAATAACATGGCTATATACAGGAAGTACCAGTACTGAGTCGATGTGCAGGGGTACGAGGTAATAGAAGTAGATATGTACATATCCGTAGCTATAGAGTGACTAAGCAACAGGTTAGAAAATAAACAGTAGCAGCAGTGTACAGTATGTGATGAGTCAGAAGAGTTGGTGCATGAAGAGTCAATGCAAATAGTCCGGGTAGCTATTGGTTATCTATTTAACTAACTATTTAGCAGTCTTATGGCTTGGGGGTAGAAGCTGTTCAAGGTCCTGTTCGTTCCAGACTTGGTGCATCGGTACCGGTTGCCGTGCATGCCCATTATATTGTTTCATTCTAAGTAGTATGCTAGTGTGGATATTCAAATGTAGCAATACTGTGTGAACTCTTATCTACATGCAGCCTGCTGGCTGATGATGGTGATGTGAGAAGAGGAGATGGAATGGATTCATGAGCACTGGGTGGTGGTTGGATTAAAAGTGGACACCGCAGAGACATACAAACACAAACAGGAGCACTCCCTGTGTGTGTGTGTGTGTGTGTGTGTGTGTGTGTGTGTGTGTGTGTGTGTGTGTGTGTGTGTGTGTGTGTGTGTGTGTGTGTGTGTGTGTGTACACATTGCAAGGAATGATGCATGTAATAGCTTAGATCATCTACAGCGCAGCCATAGAAAGCAGACAGTATGATCTACTAATGTTCCACCACAAAGCCACCTCTAATATACAGTATATGACTCACAGTCCGGACACAGCTTCCATAGCAACAACTATTAGTGTCTTCCATGCAGGAAGCTTTACTGAGCTGATAGAAGTTCAGAGCTAGGACAAAAACGTAAACACTACATAGTTAATCACATACACACATCAGTTTAAATAATGTAGATAGAAATTGGGGAAATTGTCTGAATCTGCAGAGTAACTCACTTTCGGACAGAGCATCCATTAGCTCAGGGGTTCCAAGTACTGTACTTCAAGTGAGCGAGCTAAAAATACATTTCCCCAATCTCAAATGGAAAACTGGCTCTTTAATAAATCTGTTGAACTAGGCTTCTGACAAGCTGCAATTAAAATGCCCAGGAAACACATCAGCTTTTCACTTCCTCAACATTTAAACATTTAAACATATGACTTCAGTTACATCCATCAACTTTAGAAAATGGCAAAGTAAGCAGCTTCTCGGGGTACCAGCGATTTAGAGTCCTAGTAGTGTTTGGATATGTTTACAATGTGTGTGTGGTGAAATGGCACCAGCTGTGTACACTGACAAGATGCACACGGCCCACTGTGTGTTTGAAGAGCGTCTTAACCCCTTCAGTACCACTCCACAGACGGGACAACAAAGACCACGGGAGGCTAGGCCAATCTGGCTGTAGGGGACAATGGGGAGATATTGCCCCAAGGGTTTTCTGGTGTGAAGGGACTGTAAATGTAGCATCTCTGAGTCTATTTATGTCCTTTCTGCTTTGTTTCCTAGACATATGCAAGGAACAATAGGATCCAACCCATCCTCAATCAGGCTTTTGTTTCACCTACATGACTCATTTAAAGGCTCAGTAAAGTCCTAGAGTATGCCGACTGCAGCTGCAGCCTTCCATCCTCATGTGTTATGCTGTGAATAACTTCCCATTTGTTGTTCTTACAGTGTATGTAGTCTATTACGTATGACAGACGAGTGGTTGATACAACTCAAAGTTGAAATATAATCCATTGATAAGCGTTTCCTTGGATAAGAGGAAACATATCCATTTGGTACAGTCACAGAGGCTATTTGTCATCAGAGCCAATCAGCTGTTACTACCAACCCTGCTCAGT